>NW_024382941.1:0-25000 GCF_016835505.1 Polypterus senegalus | reverse complement strand
CCCCCAAACTATAAGGTGATATTTTTGTATTTATTTCCTGCCCAGTGATGTCGTCGAGTGGCCCACCCTTCCCTTCAGGACCTGATCAGGTGCAGCCACATCCTTGATTTTGGTGTCTGTGTTTTCAGCTCAGCCTTGACGTCCCCTCACGTGGGTCACCAGCTGTCCCCCATCATGTGATGGCCCGTCAGCTCTGCATCTGAATTCTGTAAACGTCACGGTGACGTGTTTTTCATTTGACTTAATGAAGGGGTTTTACTTTGAGCTTTGTGCTGGGGGGTCCGGCCAGTATCGTGTGTTCATTTGTGTCAGCCGTTCTCCCCTGGCAGGAGGCCTTTGTTTCCTCTGACTTGGGTAACAATGGCACATGAATGGACTGAAATGGAGAAGGAGCAGAAAGTTTCCATGTGTCTGTGATGGTGACGCGCTGGTCCACCTGCCATTGATCCCCCCCTCCAGCCCACCTGTCCAGCTGCCTATTCATAGGATGCTGTCAGTTTAAATCTGGGAAAGAAAACGGCGGTCTTTGTTAATAATTGAAGGTTTACAACATTCGGGCTCTCCTGACAGGCTGGGGTGAAACGCATTTGGGGTCCGTGGCCGTGTGCGGGGGGGGCTCTGGGTGGGCAGCCGAGGGGTGATTGGTGTGGGCGGTGAGCGGAGTGTTTGATAAGGTCAGCTGCTCCACATCGACGCTCCAAAGAAGGAAATCAGCACAAGAAGAAGGGAACCTGAGCAGGAGCGACGGGGAAATCGAAATGAAACAAAAAGACTGAAAGTAAAGCAGATGGGAAAGTCGTGGTGGAGCCAACCCGAGAGGCACGAATGGACGGCGTTCACCCGGGCGGGGGTCTCTCCTACAGCAGCAACCAATCACTCCGAGTGGGCTTGGGGTCACAGCAGGGCTCAGAGGGTCCTCAGGCCATTTAGGAGGTCTGCTGGTGGACGTCTCCCCTTGCTGAGCAGGCCACAGAAGGTGACGTTGGCATCAGAGGGGCACTGCCCTGCGACTTGTCATTGTTTGTGCGTGTGGGTCCTGACCGTGTTTGATGTTAACCTGTTTGTGGACTATTTCTTTATCGGGACTTCCAACCTCGTTTTTATTTAATAAGAGCGACTGCGCTGCACGGTTTGCACTTCTGCTCCTGCCTTGCTGTGTTGTGCGTCCTCATTGGCCAGTTGGTCCTCCATCCCTGACTGTCAGTGTCCCGGGTTCAAGGGAGTACGCCATCTGCAGCAAAAGCCTGGCATCACAGTGTCCCCTCACACCTTCCATGCACACCTGAAAAAATGACCTTGAGTTTGACATGAGGTGGTCTCGGATTCATTTCATTTACCTTTGACTATTAGGGGTTACTCACTCAATCTGGAGGAGTTGGGGTCTGCCCTCTCAAAGACGGCATTGTTGGTCTCTCCAAGTGATGCCAGGCCTTTCCTGGTCTTCTTAGGCCGGGTTTACACTTCGCGTGACGAGACATTTGGCTGCGCAAGCATTTTACTGTTTATATTTGTGGGCGTACTTTACGTAAATCTGGAAGATTCCACCAGGTGGCAGTGTGAGATATCATCACAGTGAGAACAGGTACGGCTTCACTGTGTTGTGCCTGAAACATCCAGTAAATTCCGAGGTCACGTTGACACAATAACTCTGGGAAAGGACGGCCGTTTAATGATTACATCCAGCAATTCAGAGATGCGCCCATTCCAGCGGGCATCGGGCACGAGGCTGAAACAATCCCTGGACGGGGCATCAGCTCATCACAAGGTGAATACACACACACACACACTAGTGTCACCAGATCCTCAAACCTTCATGTCTTTGGGAGGAAACCGAAACCCACTGTGGAAACCCACCAGGAAAACATGCAAACTGCAGGGCCGGGACTCCCTACTGCGAGACAGCAGCGCCACCGTGCCACCCCCATATGTGTCATTATTACCAGTGCTCATTATTTAAATGAAGTGAATGATTTATCTGTAAAATGTAACATACGCACTTTATTGCATTTCATCATGGAAGTGATATCAGGTATAAATCTAAGGATTCTAAATAATAATATTAATACATTTTATTTATATAGCGCCTTTCCCGTGCTCAAGAGCTGGAATATCATAAACGTAATGTCTTCTGTGTGGCGATCACTGCCTGCCGCTGCTGTCAGTTCAGTGATTCAGTGACTGGGTTGGTTTTAAGATGACGTTTACGACGGTCTACTTTAATGACAAAATAAACAACGGGATTAAAATGGAAATTTCGAGATTAAAGCCAAAATTTCCACTTTAATCACAAAATGGACCTTTTCACCGTGTCCTTAATTTTTTCCTCTGTGGCTCAAATGCACCGCCATACATTATGATGTTGTTGTGACGGCACATGATGTGAGGGTACAGGAGATCTTTAAAATGTATTGTGTCATTATGATGGGGCATATGCAACGCTTGAATATAAAGGGCACGGTGGCACAGTGGATAGCGCTGGTGCCTCGCAGTTAGGAGACCCTTAAGGTTTCGCTTCCAGGGTCCTCCCTGCGTGGAGTTTGCATGATCTCCCCGTGTCTGCCGTCAGTCCAAAGACATGCAGGTTAGGTGGACTGGCGATCCTAAATTGTCCCTGGTGTGTGTGCCCTGTGGTAGGCTGGCACCCTGCCCAGGGTTTGTTCCTGTCTTGTGCCCCGTGACCCTGTGTTAGATAATGACTGACTTTGCTTATTACTTCTCTCACATTAATCGTACAGTGGATTCATTTTCTGCACGTCGTGTTGTGGCTTTAATTTCAAACAAAAACCAATCGATTTAAATGGAATAACCTGGAATCACAAAGTGAAAATGTGCAAATTTATTAAGAATAAAAAGCTGAAATCTCTCATGCTTAGAAAGCCCATCGCAGCTTCAATACAAGCGGCATAGTCAGGTGGCCCCGCCTCCTTCGGCGCTACTGAAATGCGACAGGGCAGACAACTGATGGAGGATAACAGCAAACACAACGTCAAAGAAATGCAATGACACCCCCTAAAAAAAATAAAATGACTGAATAAATCAAAAATAAATTTAAGGCAGGGTGAAGAATCATCGCTGAAACAGGAGTGGAGCAAAACAACGACTTCTAAAAGGCAAACAAGGACAAAACAAAACCAAAAATCCACAAGCAAAGCGTCCTGGGTGGCCATATTCACCAGGCGTCTTGGAATTTCTCCCAGGAAACGTCCCACTAGGATAAGATCCAGCAACATTGGTTTGACTTCTGGGGGAATCACATACTTCAGGACCCCCGTGGACATGAAGGGGAAGTGCGTTTAAGAGTCTTTATGCAAAGAGACTGCCGAGACACGGAGTTGAAGCAGAAAGACGGATCAGGATGAGATGTGGGAGCAGCTTAGCTGTTAGCTAAACCAGCGGGCTTGATGGACTGAGTGGTCTCCCGTCGTCTGTCAAATGTCTGATGCTGGACATCAGACGAAATTATGAAGTGTCCTCATCCCTGTCCCATCTAAGAGGTGAAGGTCACATGTCACAATTTTACAGGACCCCTTGCCATAAACATTTTGTACTTTTCAGGTACTGACGCTTCACCACAAAGATCCATCCATTCATCCTTATCCAACCCGCTATATCCTAACTACAGGGTCACGGGGGTCTACTGGAGCCAATCCCAGTCAGCACAGGGCGCAAGGCAGGAAACAAACTCTGGGCAGGGCGTCAGCTCACCGCAGGGCACACACACAGGACAATTTAGGATCACCAATGCACCTAACCTGCATGTCTTTGGACTGGTGGAGGAAACCCACGCAGACACGGGGGGAACACCACAAAGATAACAAAAACAATAGCAATATTCAAAGTAGTAGGAGAAAAAGCTGAAAAACATATCAACCCAGACACTAGGGGGCGCCGATTGAGTCTTGGATATCAATGACACAGTTCAGACTCTAGGGGGCGATTCAGTCAGGAAGGCCATTAGAAACCGTGCTCAGACAGCAGAGGGCAAAGCGGCAGTGACAGAGCGGAGACACTAGTGTAGTGACGCAGGCTGTCACCTCAAGGTGAGCTACACGAGTTAATCCAGGTAATGGGCACAGAAGTTTCCAGGTCAGGTGCTCTCCTCACTAATGATGGCGCTGTGGACTGCCAAGGTATGGCACTGAAATGTCAGTGAGAATTTGGCTGGACTTGGCACAGGATGGCCATTTTATAAAGCTACACAGTAGAAGAGGAAAACAATGCTAATGAAACAATGGGATCAATTGTGTAGGAATTGGGGGAAATGAGGGTTCTGCAAAACCGGGCCGCTACAGGGGTCCACAGAAGATCTGCACACCAGAAGTTTCTGTTCCCTCCCTCTCACCCACCCACCGCCAGCCAGGCGGGGTACTCACTGGTGGTACATGCGCAGCACGTCGTACAGGTAGTCCTTCTCGGCTTCATTATCAATCAGCAGCTCCACCTAAATTGAATAGAAAATGAGAAAAAAGTCAACTTCTCCCCTCATCTGATGGCAACAACAACCAAGACAGCCAAGCTGCAAAAACAAGAAAAGGAAAGTGCAGAAAGTTCTCCATGGCCACCCCGGCTGGCATCACTGCAGACCGAAATGAGAGACGGCCGGGGCGCCCGAGCTGACCTGATGGCGGCTGAACTGCTGAACAAACACTTTGAGAAAGCGCTTGGGCCACTCGCTGTGGTAGCACATGCCGCCCGGGGCCGAGTTCTGTCCGAGGTGGTCCGTGAGACGAGAGACGCTCAGCGCTAAGGAGCCGCTCTTTTTCTGCCTAGCGGACTCGCCAGCAGATCACTTTTGCTTTGCTTGTGGCATCTCGAATGGAGCTCGGCTCAAACAATCGCCTCGGGGGCCGAGTGATGAGAGCTTCAATCGGCGGGTGTCACTTTACAAGTCCCTGACGGAGAGCAGCCTCGGCGTGGGGGTAATGACATTTCCGCTGCCCTCACAGGCACTGTCTTCGTATCGTACACATTTCAACTAGGAGAGCTACGGCACACACATCGTGTCCCCTCTGACTTGATCAGGACCACCACCTCGACGTCTGCATCTTTACAGCACCGGCTCTCTCGGCTTTAGTGCTTACAGCCACTGACGTCACATTTGGCACCCAGCAGCTTCAGGGTTGTGACATCTGTTACACTTAAAGACCCCCCCAAAGGTGGGATGGCATGAAATACTCCCGTGTGATCCAAGGACAGAGAAGCAGCAGCGCTCACGGTCAAGTTGGTCAACAGCAGGTTCTGACACATAACCTTCAGCCGTGCCACCCTGGGGACCAGTCAGGGTGGCATCAAATACTGCAGTGTGGCCTTATGGGAACAGAAACCGTTTGGGACGGAGTTGTAATCTTTCCAGCTCACAAACCCTAACAAATGTAACCTCAGGCTTCCATCGAGGCCTAGAAATGAAACACAAACCTCATCCCAAACTCAAGAAGCAAGCAATAAAAGTGTTAGGATTTCAATCTTCTTAAAAAAAGGAAGAGGGGGAACCACAGAAAAACCCTGGTCCCAAAATACAAAAAAGCAATAAAAAAAAAAAAAATTAGTAATCCTTTATATTCAAAGGTTATATTTTATTTAAAACTAAGAATCCTTTGCTCAAAACTGGGCGAAAAGTCTAAAAATAGGCTAAAAGCACTAAAACATCAAACCTCAGAGCAGACAAAGCCAGTCCACTACAAGAATCGAGGATCCAAAAACGTCAGCTCGTAATTAGCACTGCTACTCCACAGACTGAGGGGCTCTTCAATAGCCCTGCTCAGGGGTCACAGGAGGGCCCACCTCCCCTGGGCTCAACATGTAGAGACCCGGCAACGGCTGTCCACCAATGGTCTCCATCCAACCTGACAGAGCTTGAGAGGATCAGCAGAGAAGAATGGCAGCGAATCCACAAATCCAGGGGGCCCTCACGAATAAAGTGTGTGTGTATTAACAACTTCTTCTCGCTGAATCACGTTTCGACCATCTGTAAGTCCATGCACCTCACATTTTATGACACCTCAGTCATGTCGCGATGATCCTGGACTGATTCTATCACAGTAGTGGTCTCTGACATGTCAGCTCTAATTTAGGACGTCTACATTTGCTTATAAGCCAGGCATCATCATGAGCCAAAAAAACTCATCCCAATCCTTGGAAACTCGTTTTGGCCAGTCACTGTCGACATCCTTTCAGAAGAGCTAAAGCTGCCATTGCTTGTTGTACGACACACCCTTTTAATAGAACAAACTGATTGGCTGAACACCTAGCCAATTAACATGAGGTGCATGCATTGGGCATCCTAACCACAACTTTGACATTATCGAGACTCACAGGTGACCACGCCCCCTTTCCTGCTTCAATGTCATTGGGACCCACAGGTGACTCCGCCCAACTTTCTTGCTTCAATGTGATTGGGACCCACAGGTGACTCCGCCCCTTCTTGCTTCACCGTGATTGGGACCCACAGGTAACTCCACTCCTCCCCTTCTTGCTTCAATGTGGTTGAGACTCACTAGTGACCCTGCGCCCCCTTTATTCTTCAACATGATTGGGGTCTCACAGGTGACTCCGCCCACCTTCTTGCTTCAGTGTGATCAAGACTCACAAGTGACCCCACCCTCCTTCTTGCTTCAACATGATTGGATCTCACAGGTGACTCCGCACCCGCACCCATCCCCAACAGTGGAGTGCAATGGCGTGGTGAACCAGAAAGGACTAAGATGGGGGATTTTGGAGTTACCCGTTATTTGCTTCAGAAATTTTGCTCTAATGCAACACACTCAGGAACACGAGCAGATATACAATATATGGTGATAAGAACATGAATATTAAAAAAATATACACCATATATGGTTAGTGATAGGCGGTGACAGGAAATGGCTAAAAACACAGCACACACACACAGTTCTAGACCTGAGTAGAGATTTATAAGGAGTCGGCGGCGGCATCTGACACACCTATGGTTTTATAAATGACATTTTATTTATGTGTACGTCGTGTTCGCCTTTCAAAAATAAGCAAAATTTAATTATGAACTTGAAGCCTGATTTTATATATGAGGTCCCCCCAGATGAGTGACACTTGTGACATCAAACCCAAGAGGTCTATAATGGCTGGCAAAGGGGCTTCAGCTGAGCACTGAGTAAAGGGTCCGAATACTTGTGTCAGTGGGTGATCTCAGTTTTTTTATATTTAATAAAATTCCGTTTCCGCTTTGTCATTCTGGTGTAATGAGTGGTGCTGAATGAGGAAGGAATGAGTTTGAGTAATCAGAGCACAAGGGTGGGCACAACACAGTGTGAACAAACCAAAGGCGTCTGACTCTGAAAACGGGCACACAACGGAGTCAATGTGAACATTCAATCCTTTATTGTTGGCTGATGTGGCATTCCCTAATGCTGCGTGAAAGGCGCTATATCAAATACTGATTGACAGCCCAGTGGCCCGCTTGACTACCGCCCCCGCTCACCCCCTTTGCCTCACCAACTGCCCAGTTCTTTACGCCTACAAACCCCCCACAACACGCATGTCAGGCAGGGTGCTGCCCCAGCGAAGGGCGCCGCCAGATCAGCTAATGACATGTGGCTTGCTGTCAGCGCCCGCTTCAATCTCAAGTCGGTACAAAGGTCGGCACATCGTTCGGTGACGGCGGCGTCACGGCTTTTCATCATCATAAACGTTAAAGTCTGAAAACTGACAGCTGCTGCCAGGGTGACCTTTGTAACCGCGCCACAATAAAAGGTGCCACAAATTGATGTAATCCGTTTAGCGCGAACCATTACGTTTACTGCATGATAGACTCGAGCCAGCGGTTAACGTCTGGAATTGAGTTTCTCTGCTCGGTGACAGCCGGAGTGTCATTTGGTGGCCCAGAACTGCCATTTCCTAGTTCTGCCTGAGCGATGAGCTGCTCCATGGCAGGACACTGGTCACCCATCAAGCAGGAAATGGCCGCCTTTACCCCGCTGACTACTCTGAGTGAACATCCAAGTGCCACACACGCATCCCATCATGCTCTGTGACCCCCAAGATGTCTCATTTCGGTAGTCGATGCCCCATCTGGTTTCTGCTGCCGGCGTTCACTGGCTGTGGGGGTCTTTACATCAACTTCTAACCACATTTGGCATCTGGCCCACCTGATGGCTACCACAAGACCAGTGTGCCTTGTCATTGTCACAGTTAGCACAGGACACTTTTCATTCATCTTTAGACAGCTGGAGGCTGAAGATGACGGCTCAACTGGAGGCAGCCAGCAGTGAAGCCGGGGTTAGGGGCGCTTTGGGGATGGGGGCCTCGACTACACACCACTGGATTGCTAACACAAGGAAGTTTATTCTTATTTATTATCACAAGTGCAAGTTTAAAGGGACCGTCCTACATTGACAAGCTCAGGGGGTCCCGAGCAGTAGAGGCTGCATGGCCAAAAAAAAACCTTTAAGGCAGAATTCTGTCAATTAAATAGGAAATCACATAGGTGGGGACATCTAGTGGAGATGAATGAGAAGTGCACTTGAGACAGAAGGCATCATGGGAATCTTGGAGAACTCCTTCGGTGCTCCTCGATCTTCTTCTGGCAGCACTTATGTGTGTGGCAGAAGTGCTGCAGACCACAAGCACCAGCTGTCCATGGCCACGGGTCCCAGCAGGGTTCAGCTTCGAAGCTACAAGCCCAATGCCCCGATGCCATCCAGGGGGGCTGCCCTCTCGTGTTCCGGGGGGAAGTACTGCTGTTGACATGTCCTCTCCCCTGCTCCTCGCATCAGAAGGGCGTCCCAACCGGGTAAGACCCCCTGGCCATCTGCCACAGCTCATGTATTGATATGCCAGGGCCGGCAACTGTCACACCTCATAGATCCAAATGGAAACATCGGTGGATCTCAGAAGGGAGCAGCAATAACATCCCATAATAGAGCAGCCGAACAATCTACACGAGAAGAGGCCATTGAGCCCGACAAAGATCTTCGACTAAAATAACATCCAGGTGAGCTCTGAGGGTCCCTCAAGTCCTGCTGCCCACCACACTACTTGGTCACTGACTTCACGTGTCTGTGCCACTCAGTGTGAAGAAACTCCTCCTAATGTTTGTGTGAAATTTACCAGCTGTGTTCTCGATGACCTCATTTTAAAGTCACTGTCTCGGTCCACTGGGCTGATGGCCTTCGTCATTTTAAACCTTTCACTCAGGTCTCCTCTTCATCACTGCAAAGGCTCAACTCTTTGAATCTTTCCTCGTCCCCTGTAGACCCCCGTAATCAGCCTCGTTGCTCTTCTCTGGACCTTCTCTTGTGTTGCTATGGCCTTTTTGTAGCCTGGAGACCAAAACTGCACCCAGGACTCCAGAAAAATAAAATTAAATAAATAAAATAAATAAATAAATAAATGAATAGAACTGCGGTGGGCTGGCGCCCTGTCCAGGGTTTGTTTGCTGCCTTGCGCCCTGTGTTGGCTGGGATTGGCTCCAGCAGACCCCCGTGACCCTGTAGTTAGGATATAGCAGGTTGGATAATGGATGGATGGATAAATAAATAAATACATAAATAAATAAATAAAATGTATTAATATTGTTAAATCAGGAGAAATAAAATGCAGCCAGGTCACATGACAACAAAAGCAGAGGAGCTTGAATGCAGTGGTCAACGGCATCCTGTTAAAAAGGTCGCCAAAGTGGACCTGCCCTGGCATGTGTGCCCCCTTTAAATGCACTCTCAGCTCGAGACCAAGCGCATCAACACGGCTCTCGTCGCACAGTCTCGGGGGTCCAGTTGGCCCTTCGGGTGATGAAGTGCAGGGACGGATACAATGACAGAAAATGCCACCGTGTGTCCCTTCGGAAGTCATTAAAGATGGAAGCGCTGAAGGGATGCTCAGTAAATGAGGAAATGAGGGTGACGGGCACAACTGACCTACCCGAAGGGTGGGCCTGCATGTGTTCCATTACTTTTCCTTCTCTAAAACTATTAAATGGAAATTAAAAATGAGCTCCGCTAAAACAATCAAAGTGTAACACAAAATTTATAGGCACTGACAAAAGGGCACAGCAGGTCAGCAGAAGGACAGATGGCTCAGTGACTGGTTTATGGGCGTCCCCTCATCCAGCACCCCACCCTACACGTGCAGTGAATTTCAAATGAACCATAAATCAGCTCTAGGCTGGGGGGTCTCGCCGATCCTAGCAGATCAAATAATTGGAAGAGGCTTTAGTGGAGACGGCAGAGCACATGAGCTGAAAGGACAACACCAAACACCAACGTAACTGGTGTGACACGGCGGGCAAAGGGTACCTGCAGCATCTCAAACGTTCCTACTGAGTGGGGCCTCTGGGTTAACGGTAATGGGTCACAAAGTGTGTCACGGGTGGGCCGCACATTGAGTCGACGATTGTGCATCGACAAACGACTGCAGTCAATTCACCAAAGGGACCACCACCACCCCCCACCCCTAAGTAAGGGTTGCAAAGACCACCGACATAAGAAAATAAGGGTCACAGCACCAAAACGGCTGAGAAAGTGCGCTGTAAGAGCGATGGCTGAGAAGCCGTTGGAGTCGCCACAAGATGTCGTCACAGAGGCAGAGGACAATGGTGTGGCACTGAAGTCTCTGTTCAAGGGAATGGCAGTACATAAATACAATTGCTAGGATTCTTTAGGAATCGGATGGCTCGTTTTTGCCCTCTGTGAGAAATCCAAGAAATCTGAGCACAATCTGTGGCACTGCCAGGACATTCGTAAACCCGTGTCACCAAACGGAGGCTCACAGGGCCCAATGTGGAGGCCCACTTCTTGATGAACTCATTTTAAAGTCACCGTCCCTTCATCATTTTAAACACTTCAATCTCCTTAGCAAACGCAGACCATAAGACTCTGCGATCAACGGCCATGGCACTCTGTTATTCAACTGCAGTGTATTCCTCACGGTCAACCCATGCCAACAAGGCCTAAACAGTGCATGCCGAATCATCACCTGCACCTTCCTGCTTTATACAGGCAGGCCGGGATCGCACCTCCCCACATGCGACGAGAAACCAGTCCAAGAGTCGAAAGGTTCAAGCAACTGATGGACTCCAGACACCCACTCCACTACCACCACCAGGAAGTAAATCGCCGACTACCTTCTCATCGGAGCTTCACCACAGTGGAACCCCTCAATCCAAAGCAGTCCACAACACAAGGGCTCGAGAGGTGGTGAGGGACTGACCGTAGCCCTCCCAATGAAGCTCTACCTACACCTCAAGAGCATCTGACCAATGGAACATCCCTCTCTAGGAAAGACTGGGTCGTACTTAACCGAGCTGGGTCAAAGGTGGGCAAAACAAGGAATAACTTATTTAGATGGGGCCTCACAACAAGCACTGAATGTGTCTGTGGTGAGCCCACCCAAACAATGGATCACATTCTCCATGAATGTTCTCTTGGCCCTACATGCACCGATGAAGATCGTAAGGATGCTAAGGACGCTGCTCTTACCTTAATATGGCAGTGACATGATAAGATATGATGATGATGAACACTTCAGTCAGGTCTCCTCTTCATCTCTCTAAAGGCTCAGCTCTTTTAATCTTTCCTCATAACTCATTCCCTGTAGTCCTGGACTCAGTCGAGTTGCTCTTCTCTGCACTTTCTCTCTCTTGTGCTGTTATGTCCCTTTTATAGACTAAAAACCAAAACTGCACCCTGGATTCCAGATGAGGCCTCACTGGTGCATTATGAAGGTTGAGAAGAATCTCCTCTGACTTGTACTCCACACGTCAAGGCGCTATATACCCTGACATTCTGTTAGCCTTCTTAATGGCTTCTGAACACTGTCTGGACATCGATAGCTTAGAGTCCACTATGACTCCTAAATCCCTCTCATAAGGTGTACTCTCGATTTTCAGACCTCCATTGTGTACTCAAACCTCACGTTTTAATTCCCTACATGTAACTCTTCACATTTACTGACATTACATTTCATCTTCCCAAGCTTGTCTGCTGTCCAAGTCCCTCTGTGATGATTTAACAGATTTCAGATTACTTGCCAAGCCACCTCTCTTGGTATCATCTGGAGACTTAGGAGGAGAAGGAGAGGTTGGGAACATACGCTGATTACCGCGCACTGACGCACCCTAACCAGCTTGTTCCTTATATTCCTATCCAAATCCATCCATCATCCAACCCGCTGAATCCGAACACAGGGTCATGGGGGTCTGCTGGAGCCAATCCCAGCCAACACAGGGCACAAGGCAGGAACTAATCCTGGGCAGGGTGCCAACCCACCGCAGGACACACACAAACACACCCACACACCCACAATCATTTATAGATATTAAAAATAGCAGCTGCCCCCTGCTGGTCACCAATCTTAACGTGGCCCAATTCTGATGAGGCTCCTCCAATCATCACCCTCTGCTTCCTGTGTCTGAGCCAATTCTACACCCCAAACCCTGAACTGCCACTTCTTGTAGTTTCATGCCCACCTCTCATGTGGCACCTTATCAAATGCTTTCTGAAAGTCCGCATCAATAATCTCATCTGCTCCACTCTGGTCTAATCCTTTTGTTCTCCTCATAAAATTCCAGCCTGTCAGTTAAACACGACCTCCATCTTCTGAGCCCATGCTGACTGTTCCTAATAACTCCTATCCTTGCCAGGTGTCACCCAATCTTAGTTACTTAGATCTGCCCGGTCACCCTTTTTATATAATGGGATGATATTCACCATTTTCCAGTCCTTCAGAATCTCTCCAGTGCCCAGTGACTTCCTAAACGTGTGTGCCAGGTGTCTCTATCTGCACTCGCCAGCCTCCTTGAGGTCTCAGTGGTCAATCTGATCTGCTCCTGGTGATTTGTTTCATGTCAGCCTGTTTAATCTCAGCTGCTCTTCTCTCTCTACATTTCCAAATCCCTCCTTAGTAGTCCCTGTTGCCTCTGGCAGGTTATCCACTCTCTCACTTGTGAAGACCTCAGATAAACGTGAGTTTAGGGGGTCCGCTATTTCACTGTCCGTATCGTTTAATTCCCCTTTACTATTCCCATGCACTTCACCTCGTCCTTGGTTGTTCTTTTACGGCTATATAACCTGAGGTCAGCTTTACAAAGATGTTTTTAGGGGTTTTCTCCCATCATCTGCTCCACTCTGGTCGTATCCTTTTGTTTCCTCCTCATAGAATTCCAGCCTGTCAGTCAAACACGACCTCCCTCTTCTGAGCCCACGCTGACTGTCCTGTCCTGTCCTTGCCAGGTGTCACTCAATCTTATCCTTAATATTCCCTTCCATTAATTTTCCTCTGATGCCCGTTATGCTTACTGGCCCGTAGTTTTTCTGATCTGCCTGGCCACCCTTTTTATATAATGTGATCATATTTCACAATTTCCAGTCATTTTCAGTGTGCAGCGACTTCCTTAAACTAATGTGACATAAATGTACTTGCCATGCAAAACTGTGTTCCAAACTCCAGCGTTTTCTATTAATTAAAATAAATATATAACTTGCCCACGCTGGGCTTTCACATTGGAAGTAACAGGACAAGGGTACAGCCTGGAAACAAAAGCCTTAAAACTCACCAAACACATCCATTGTTCAAGCCAGGATGGTGGTCGAGTATTGGCTGGCGTGATGGGATTACACACACACACACACACACAACGTGAAACAAACTAAAACGCCAACATTATGAGGTCCAGCCATTAAAAAAAAAAAACAAACAGCTGTGTGCGCCACCTCAGCAATATCCTTCCACCCCCTCAGGGGGCGTGGCTTCCACTCAAAAGACCAAATCACAGTAAACGGTTTGTGCCATGTGGTTGGTTTGATTCTGATTCACTTCCGTGCTGATGGGAGATCTCACACAAGTGAACAGACAGCAGGTCCCTACCTAGTGCCAGGAAACTCAAAGAGTATGAATTCACTAACTTTTAAGCGTCTGTTTTCCAGGGATGCTTCGTGCCCCATTGCCTCCATTAGAAAGCAACAGTGTGGGCAAAATATTTTTGAAATGTATAGAAAATGCTGGACTTCGTGTTCCAAGGTAACGCGACAAATGCACACGTATGCCGTGTTTGGGAAGAAATAACGTCAGCCTTAAAAAATAACCAACTTATCCTTTAACCAGTAAAAGCAAACTTGAAAACACATCACCAGTCTTAGCGTCGTTATACTGGTTCCCAGTGGCCTTTAGAATTGATTTTAGAAAGTGGCATCGAAAGCCTGAAATGAGTTTCTTGAACTCTGAGGCGTGCGTTGGCACCTTTTGGGTCGTGTTTTATAAAACTGTCTCGCGATGCGTCGCCATGGGCAGTTTAACCAATCAGCATTGCTCTGGCATGACTGTCTGAGGCAATTCTCCAATGGGAAGCCCTGTGATGACTATTGGCATCAATATTTGGTGTAACCCCCCCCGACTATGACGGTCAGTGGCAATTCTCTTAAGAAGACCCCCCAAACAACCCTGTGTTAACTGTTGGCAACTACTGATGTTGTAACCCTACTCCACACACACAGTCCCACTATGACTGTCAGCACCAGTTCTCCAAGAGGGTCCCTACCCATGATGACTGTTGGTGGGAAATTCTCCTCCTGAATCTGACGACCATCATTGACTGGGTCTCGAGGGCACTAAGAGGGGCAACATTAAGAATAAGCTGCCCCTTTTTTGTATTGTGGAGTGCCAGTCCCCCCTACAGTCCGACTCATAACCTCAGACCTTTTAGTGGTGGTCTGCTTATACAATACAATACAGTTTATTTGTTGTATAGCCCAAAATCACACAGGAAGTGCCGCAATGGGCTTTAACAGACCCTGCCTCTTGACAGCCCCCCAGCCTGGACTCTCTAAGAAGACAAGGAAAAACTCCCAAAAAAAACTTGTAGGGAAAAATGGGAGAAACCTTGGGAAAGGCAGTTCAAAGAGAGACCCCAGTCCAGGTAGGTTGGGCGTGCAGTGGGTGTCAAAAGAAAAAGGGGGTCAATACAATACAATACAATGCACAGAACAGAACAAATCCTTAATACAGCATAATAATAAAAATTTTAGAAGTACGGAGCAGAATTTAACAGTAGATGATTCCAAGAGCTAATGGTGAGGTGGCCTTTTGCTGTTACGCCCCGAACATGTGGATCACTTTACCAACTGAGATGTGCCAGGCTGCCACCGTGGATTGTATTGGATTTTTTTTTCTCGTAGCTCTTAATAAACGAGACAGGCGTAGCTTTATCAGACTCCTCCACGAATGTGCAATCCTTTCATTTTCCTTTCCAGTTCCCACCCGATCAAAGTCCTGTGTGACCGCCTGCGATGACTGAATGGCATAATAGTAACAATACATTTTATTTATATAGCGCCTTTCCCATGCTCGAAGCGCTTAATGAAAACGGAAACCCCAACTTCCCACCAGAGCCACTGCATCAAATCCTTTAAGACGAAGCCTAATAATCGATAAGGCACGACGTAACAGCCCCCCAGTGGGGGCTTTAGGGTGGTCTTTTGTCCTCTTCAATATTTTTCCCCAGCAGCTTAACTAGAGTTTTTCTTTTCCTGTCCCCCCACAGCTATCTGACTTGATCATTGGACTCCTCTTTAGACACTTAGAATACGACTCTAAGTAGAAGGACTCCACTATTCTGCTAACCATTTATCTATATCCGCTCATATTGATTTCCTTTTTGTATTTCTTATTCTAATTTCATTTGTTTTCCCCATCTTGTCACATTTTCTTTGCCATCTTGTAAAGAACTTTGAGCTCCATCCTGTGAATTTAAATGTTGATGTCATTGGCGGTAAGTCTTGGCACACATCCCTCACGAATATCAAGGGAGCACCAGAAATCGTTTCTTTTGTGACCACCAGGGGGCGCGTCAGCTCCCTAACACAACAGACACAAGTCAAGTGACGCACGGGTTTATGTAGGTGTGGGAAACTCTTGGTCTTCATTTCCCACCAGGACCCAAGCACAATACAGCAACTAATCTACACAACTTGCTTCTCCTCGCCTCACCCTCTCTTCTGCCTCCACTCCTCTTCTGGCAAACTTCATCTTCATCTTCATCCTCATCCTCCTGACTCTGGTTCTGAAGTACGGTGGTCTCTTACCCTTTGTTGGGTGTAACTGATATCTCACGTTCTGATTGGCGGAGCTGGACCCGAACTGAACCAACCTCACATGTCACGTGCCTGTGAAGAACGTGATGAGTAATCGCAGATTCGACATCGTGGAAGGCAGATATGATGTCAGAGATCCCACAGGCACATTGCGCCCAAATACGTCATTAGTGACAAAATAGGATTTTTTTTTTTTTTTAACTTTTTACTTGTCTGAGCCTCTCTATTACCATATATGCATCCAGCTCCATCCAATCAGAACAGGAGATATCTGAAATTGTGGCATTCGTGTGCCTAACAGACACCTTGCGCCCGCACGTGTGACAAGTTGCAATGCCCCTGATGGAGGGTTTAAGGCTGCACCTGGGAGCACTTCAGGTGGTCCATCAACATTAAGGGGTGAAGCACTCCCAGGTATGGTGGAAGCCCAAAGTAGGGCTCTGCAGCTCCCCCTAGTGGCCACCATGGGACCCAACAGGGCTGTACCAAACTCCAGTTCCCATGGAGCCCTGCAGGAATCCGAGGTGCCAGTGCATCCCAGGGGGGCTTTCCATTTAGAGTCTTGGGGGTGGTGGTGCCTTGTGTACATCTGCTCCACCTGGTCCTTCCATTAAGATGGCCTCCCGATCGGGAAAGGGCCCCAGCCATCTGTCACACTCATCTGTATGCATCACAAACTCCATTTTATTTTATTTATTTATTTTGTTCTCTTCTATAAGTCCCATCCATAACATTCCTTCAATTCTGACTGGGGGGGCTTGCACCTGCCGTAGAACACCTGGCAAAAAAATACCCCCGAACACAGTAAGGGAGAACACGTAAGTAACACGAAAATGACCAGGCCTGGGATTTGAACCCTGGACTCATGAAGCAGCATCACTGGCCACTGCGCCACCTGCTGGAATTTATTTCCATCTTTACACAGCTACGCCATTTATCGTGAAACATCCACCCACTCGGATTCTAAACGCACTTAACCACATTGGGGCCTGGGGAGGCTGGAGCCCATCTCAGGAAGTCATGGGGTGAACCTGGAACACCTGCTGCTCGAAAGCTGAACACCCGAATGACTCAAACAGAGCTGCCCCGGACACTGAGGTATGGCGTTGGCGGTTTCACCCGATCCATTAGAAATGAATTGCGGCTCCACCTTCTGGGCCGGCAGAGGGCGCGTTTCGCCGGCAACAGGTGTCTTCTGGCATCACACAGCGTCTGCTTTGGACCCGCGTTTAAGCCGCGACATCGCATTGATGATCGACACTTGGCAGACAGACGCCCCGAACTCCCATTCCTGCATGTACGACCCGGATGTCCTGCTCAAATTCCCAACACGGCTGCTTTAAAAGACGGCGCTCCCGAGCCCTTCCCCCAGCCCCCTGGTTAACTGATACTTTCAGGGTCCATAGTGCATCACAGTCGGCGTACGTGGGACCGACCGACCGACCGACACTCGCCAAATAGCGCACAAACGACTCGATCGAAGAGACCTCCAAGAAAAGAGGGTCCTACCCGGTGTCGGAATTCACGGGCGACTTTCCTCTCCATAGTTTAAAACCACCGAAAAAGCTTCTTCGTCGTCGCCGTCGCCGTCGTCTTCCGAAACTGTCCGCCGCTTCGGGCTTCTCGCAGGTCTGAAGTGCACGTGCAACGCCGCGGTCTGAACGCTGGGTGGAGCTGCGCGCGCTCAGTCAGCGCACCTGCGCGTCCGGGGAAGGTGCGGCTGTGAAGGGCCCGCCGTCCGCATAAACGGGAGCTGCGGGAGAAAAAGAAAATCTCTGGGAAGGCGTGAGTTTGGGAATAAATGTGCGATTCCCTCCAGGAGCGTCGCTATGAAGGATTTGAGGAACATTCTAGTCAAACTTTGGGGGGGGGTTCTCATGGCTGCTCTTTTTTGCGAACACTTAACACTTTGCTTAATAATAATAATAATAATAATAATACATTTTATTTATTTGTAGGCGCCTTTCTAAACACTCAAGGACACCGAACAATAGACGAATAGATAAAACACACATTATTAACAAAAGTAAAATACAGAAGTTAAAATCAAACAAAGCAATTGTAATCAAAGAGAAAAAGCCATCTTAAAAAAATGAGTTTTAAGTTTAGATTTGAAAAGTGAAAATGATTCAATATGGCTAAGCTCAGGTGGTAGTGAGTCCCAGTGGTAAGACGGATGAAGGGGACAGTCAAGTGGATGGAGGAAGAGGATCTGAGGGTACGGGAGGGAATGGCAACATGGAGGAGGTCCGACAGATATGGAGGGGCGAGGCTGTGGAGAGCCTTAAAAGTTAACAGGAGGATTTAGAATTGAATTGGGAACTGAACTGGAAGCCAGTGAAGCTGCTGCATGATGGGAGTGATGTGGTGAGTAGAGGGGCTCCAGTAATGATGAGGGTGGGCAGCTGAATTCTGGACCAGTTGAAGCTTATAAAGAGATTTCTGACAAAGACCAAAGTAAAGGGAATTGCAATAATGGAGACGAGAAGTGACAAGACTATGAACGAGGATAGCAGTGGTGTGGGGAGTGAAGGACGGGTGGCGAATACGATTAACATTACGCAGGTGGAAATATGGAGACCGGGAGATGTTACTGATGTGGGACTGAAAGGATAAAGAACGGTCAAGGATGACACCTGTGGGGAGGGGGAGACAGAGGAATTATCAATAAGAAATGAAAAAGGATCAGCTCTGGATATTGTGGGTTTTGTACCAACGAGGAGAACCTCCGTCTTGTCACTTGTCATTTAATTTAAGAGAATTTGAAGAAAACCAGGATTTGATTTCTGCTGTGCAATCAGTAAGTGAGGAGGGTGGAAAGGAAGCAGCAGGTCTGCTAGTGAGGTAGAGCTGGGGGTCATCAGCATGACAGTGGAAGGTAATGGAGATCAATAACGAAAAGGGGGGCCCAGGACAGAGCCCACCTGACACCCAGTGACAGCGGTGGGCTGGCATGTGAAAGTCTGAAGCTGAACAAACTGAGTGCGGCCTGAGAGGTGGGATCTGAACCAGTCTAGTGGAGTGTGGGTGATGCCAGTCTAAGATAATCTACTGAGGAGAGTCGTGTGACAAATAGTGACAAAGGCTGCACTCGGATCAGGAGGATGAGAATAGGAATGACAGCAGAATCAGCGGCCATAAGGAGGTCGTTAGTCATTTTTAGAAGTGCCGTTTCTGTACTGTGGAGGGGATGAAAACCAGACTGGAACTGTTCATGCAGATTATTCAGAGATAAACGAGAGTGAAGTTGAATAGCTTACTATTTTATTACAAGAATTCCAGAAATGAAGAGTAGATTAGAAATAGGACGGAAATGACTGAAATTTGTCGGATCGGCAGCAGGTTTTTTCAGTATTGGGTTATTGCAGCAGTTTTAAAAGATGAAGGAACAGAACCAGTAGTGAGAGAAGAGCGGATTATAGCAGAGATAAGGGGGGCCAGCGAGGGGAGGCAGGCATTGACCAGAACTGTAGGGCGGGGGTCCGGTTGACAGGTGGGGGGCTTAGACTTACAGACGAGAGCTGAGATTTCTGAGAAGGTAGGAAGCTGAAAAGAGGAGACTGAGGGAGTTGGTGGGTGAAATTCAAATGAAGTACTGGAGGAATCCATACGGACGGAGAGACTGAGGAATCGTCATTAAAAAAGGACACAAGGGAAGGCAAACTTCAGCTGAGTAAAGGTGAGAAGGTAAAGAGTCCGGGGCTTTGTGATATTGTTAAGGAGTGAAAGCAATGACTTGGTGTTTCCTTCATAACGAGAGTATGACAGTTAGATTTACAGTCCTCGTAATAAAGTGTACGGTTTTTGTACATCTCCAGTTTTTTTTTTTTCTATAATCGTTCAAGTTGCCGGCCTTTGGCTTTCAAAAGCAGACATTCAGGTGTGAATCGGGGAGCAGAAAAGGAGAAAGACAGAAACAGATCAAGTTTAGAATACCATTATTGTTAGCTCTTATTGAGAAGCACAGGGGCATATTATAAGAATTACCCTAATAAAGTTAAAATAAAATCGGACTCCAATGCCCCCCATTCAGTTCCCTCAACAACTTCAGACGACTTTCCCTTTTTCACATTTTGTTCTGTCGCTGCCTTCCACTACAAATCGTTTCAATTCATTTTTTCTCCACATCAGACATCTCTTGGTACCCCAGAACAACCAACTGAAAGGCATTTTTGCACATGAATTAATAATAATAATAATAATAATCTGCGGTGGGTTGGCACCCTGCCCAGGATTGGTTCCTGCCTTGTGCCCTGTGTTGGCTGGGATTGGCTCCAGCAGACCCCCGTGACCCTGTATTCAGATTCAGCGGGTTAGAAAATGGATGGATAATAATAATTCATTACACTTATATAGCGCTTTTCTCAGTACTCAAAGCGCTATCCACACAGGGAGGAACCGAGAAGCGAACCCTCGATCTTCCACAGCCTCCTTACAGCAAAGCAGCAGCACTAGCACTGCACCACCTGTTAAAAATGTAAAAAGCCTGAAATATCACAATGGTGTTCAGAGCCTGGACTGAGATGATCCCATCCTGGAGTCTTCTTGGGTCTGACGTGATGAGCTTCACACACCTCGATGTGGGGATTGTCTGCCATCCTTCTCTGGAGATCCCCTCCTGCTCTGTCAGGTTGGGTGGAGACCACCGGTGGGCGGCTCTGCTCAGGTCTCTCCGGAGATGGCTGGACCACAGGAGGACATTCCCAGAGTCGCCTCTAAGCCACTGCTGTGCTGTCTCTGCTTTGTGAACTTTGAGTCCGGCCGGAGGTCCTGAGCACTTGCGGTGGGTTTTCATGAAGGGGGTCTCTGCACTTGACTCCCTTCTGACTCGTCTCCCGGTCCGTGACACTGCTGGGACTGCACAGGTGATAAGCAGGGTCTCGTTTCTTCCAGGAGTGACGTGTAGAACGGAGACCAGAGCACTCAACCTTGGCTTCATCAGACCAGAGAATCTTGTTTTTCATAAACTGAGTGTCCTTTAGGGTCTTTTTGCAAATTCCAAGTGTTGTTTGGCTACTCCGTTGTGACTCCCAGGTTTGTGGTGTCCTTCTGGGAGTTTTTCCATCTTTACACAGGTTCTCTGGAGTTCATCAAGAGCAACCATCAGGTTTTTCTCTTTCCAAGGTCCTTCTCTCTTGTAATTGCTCAGTTTGGCCGGGTGGTCAGCTCCAGGAAGACTTGTGGTTCTGCCAAAATTCTCTTGCTTAAAAGTTATGGAGGACATTGAGCTCTTGGGACCCTTCAATGCTGCAGGCTTCTCATGATCTCAGCCTCGAACCCAGTGTTGTCTCTGAGCTCTGCAGGCAGTTCCTTCGACCTGTGACAGGTGGCCATGGTGTCAGCTGGATGGAAGGACCTGGGGAGAGAAGATCTGCAAGGCACTACCTCCTTCGGGACACTAGGGGGCAGGCCTCCTAGGTGGATGAGGCACCACAGATACCTGCAGGGCATACTGGCAGCTCCATGGGGGCCACCAGGGGGAGCTGCAGAGCCCTCAACACACCTGGGAGTGACTCCAGGTCTGATTAGTGAGCCACCCGGAGCACTCCAAGGGCCTGCTGAAAGGGAGCCGCCTCACTACATTCAGGGAGCCGGAGTCGGGTGGAAGAGGACGAAGCTTACCAGAGGAGGAGTGGAGGTGGAATGACAAGGAGAGAAGAACAGATGAAGACGGGACTGTACATTGGGGACCTGGTGTGCTGCTGAGGGGTGAGAGGGAGATGTGCTTCCCATGTGGAAATAAATGTGTGCTGTGCTCAACTCGTGTCTCTGCCCGTCTGTGTCGGGGTTGGCACAGCTGGAGTGCCCCTGGTTTCCACAGATCTCATGGCTTGGGTTTGCTCACCTGCGGACCTTCACTAGACAGCTGTGTGCCTTTCCTGGTCAGGTCCAGTCAAATGAATTGACCTCAGGTGGACTCCAAACATCTCGCTGATGACCAATCAGATGGGGTGCCCTTGAGCCAAAGTACTTGTGCCAGTGAGAGAGAGAGAGGGTTCAGTTTTTCTTTCTTCTCTCATCGTGCTAAGAATCAGAGTGAAATATTCGCACGAATCTGAGGCCGAGGGGAGGGGGAAGTGTGACATCAGGAGTGGGTGGGGCCATCCTCACTGTCCTATTTCACTTCTACGTGGGCGGAGCCACGGGGACGGCTAGTTTACAATAGAAAGACCTCGATCCGGCAACACTGGAAAAGCTATGGGCTTCCCTCCAACACAAGGGGCTAGGGCTGGCAAAATCTGGGGCATTCTGGTGCCACTGTGGATACGGGGTGCCAATCGCGTCTCCACTGTATGCCAAATACTCAGTGTAGAATTTGTTTTACTAAACTGAGATTTCAAGTAAATCGTCACCAAGACCCTGATCTGGATAGGCAGGTTTAGAAAAACTTTTTTTAAGATTTTGGGGGGCAGCCTCTTCAGTCCGAATAGGCAGCCTCAGAGCCCACTAGTCACCACCATTACATCGGTCACTTGGTGATCCGGGCCAGTGACGTGTCACGTGTTCAGTCACGGAGGCCCCAAGAAATGACTTCTTTTAATTGGACTCCTCCGTTAATCAAGTAAGCTCTCATTTCCCAGCTTCTGACTTTTCTTGTGTCCAGAAAGTACAAACTGGGGGTGAGGGTGGCTCAGTGGTATGCCACAGACGTTTCTCCTCCTGCACCATCGCTCTGTGTCATGAGTTTGCATGTTCTCCCCGGGTCCATGTGGCAAAGACATGCAGGTGGATTGTCAGTGCTAACTTGGTCCTGATGTGAGTGTGTGTGTTCACCCCACGATGGACTGGCTCCCTGATACTGTGTCTGATACTTGCTGGGATGGACTCCAGCTGCCCCGAGACCCTGCACAGGACATTGGATGGGTTACTGGACGAAGCGAGCAGTTGTGTGTGTTAGACGGGACTGAATTTGTTCTTTTTATCTTGTTGTGTAATGTGGTGTTCTTTGTTAATGTTCAGATTATTGAAGCCATCATAAGTGGCTAACACTGAAACAGCTGCTGCCCGTCCAGCTTTCTGTGTCGTTTGCACCCGCGTCCACTCCTTCAGTCAGTAACTAAAACTCCTTAGAAAGAAGTGAATTAAGGGTTTACACCGCTCAGAGGGTCCGTACTGTCCCGGGTCTACCCACATACAGCACCTCGATTAGTGGGTAGATGTGCCTTACACTGGCAGTGTGAGTGTTGCCAAGGATCACCTGGCATCCCGACCAGCTCAGGTACTGATCCCCATAGGCCAGAAGTAGGCAGGGATTGGAGGAGGTGGCCTTTCTGGAGAATAGTCCCCCGATACACTGGAGGGCACATTTCTTGTCTCATTGCCTCACAGGCATGATGGGAAATGTAGTCCTTCATTATCTTGGACCCGAGAGCATCTCCAGTGCCAGGGTACAGCCCAATGGAAGTACTTCATGGTCAGGTGGAAATCTCCAGAAAGGCTGAGATGATTCCTCCCTGCAGTTCCCCCTGGTGGCAGCCATAGTGTACCACAGGACTGAAGCATGGGCTTGAACCCAGCATAAGCAGGCTTGAAAAGAAGAAAAGGCAAATAAGAAATGAGTTTATGACCAAGACCCTTCAAACCCCCCCTCATCAAGTCCTCCACTCCTTATCTGCTGTATGTTGCCTTGGGGTCCTTTAAGTCTAACCATATTCCTCTGATGATTATTCCTGGTAGGAATCAAAAGCTTAGGAATAAAAATCTGTTTCAAGATACCAGATTCATTCACTACCTTTGTGGATTTCCAGCTACGTATATATACAGTATATATATATATATATATATATATATATATATATATATAGTAACAGAGCTACGGCTTAGAGAATATAGTACTGACCATGGGGCGGTGGGGTGCACTAACTTTCTTTCTGCGTTCCCGACAGACCTTTCCTGGCAAATCCCGCCAGGTTCCAGTGCCTCGACTCTGAACATGTCACTTCTTGTCCCGGCCCCGAGGATGACGTCACTTCCTCAAGGACTCCCTGTTAAACCTCACTCTCCAGTTCTGTTTAGGACTCTGATCTCTGCACCCCAGTGCTATCACTTGTTTTTTTTTTTTCAATTTCAAGCCAGGATACCAAATTTACGGGTGGCTGCCCCAAACCTTGCTATGGCTCTTGTTCAAATTTGTGACTATATATATATATATGTGTGTGTGTGTGTGTGTGTTACATAGTTTACTGTCAAATAATGCAAAGAATACGCGACACGTGTTCCGCCCTTATTTGGGCTCATCAGGCGTACACACTCACTGCACCCCAGATTGGGACTCCGACTACGGACGCTGTGAATGGAATTACTCCGATCTCCAGGCTGTCAAAGTAACGAACCACACGCTGTGGCGCGGCGTAAGGGGACTTCGTCTTCAACTCTGACGTCCGAGGGTCAATCCCCGCGAGGGCTGCAGAGGGCGGAACACGTGTCGCGTATTCTTTGCATTATTTGACACTAAACTATGTAACATTCTATGATCTGCTTCTCGCAACCACATGCGTTATGCATACATACATATATACACTTGTAATAAATTAGAAAAGAGTGTTATATATTTACTAAGAATTCCATAAGAACTGTAACGATCCCATAAACAGCCATGACGATTACAGATTTGTGAAGTGCGTCCAGGTTTATGGTTTTTTAATGGACTCCTGCTACATGCAGTCACACGGGCTCACTTCAGGTTTGCTGGGTCTGTTTGTGTCCCACTAAAAACATTTTCTTTCTATTCCCACAGATTAGGAATCTTCTCAAAGTCCAAAGAACCAGCCTCATGTGCAATGAAGCCTTCCCAGATTTAAATGGCTCTCAGCAGGCAATGGGGCTGCGAAGAACCACACAGCCCAGTAAAGCGCCCATCGCAGACCTGTCAGAGTTAAAAAAGTCAAATACCAACGAGAAACAAACCCCATTGTCATTATTGAATAGTAATAAAGAGGAACGTCACT
>NW_024382940.1:0-51550 GCF_016835505.1 Polypterus senegalus | reverse complement strand
TAGACTGTAAAGGGTTGGTGGATATTTTTTTGGGTGAAGAAATGTCCCACAGGCGCCAGCAATTCCCCTGTTTTTGACGAGTTGCCAACAATCTAATTATTTTCTTTAATTTATGATATTTGGGGTTTTCAAGCCCAGTCTTACTTTAATTCCCGGAACATTGTGATCAGGATATTAAAAGGCTCCATAAATGGTGGTTACCTGCGCAAGATCTGTCTCTCTGGCAGCAGTGGAGGATCATAACTGCATTCCAGAATGGTGAGTCATTCGTGCCTGAAAACACGGAACATTTTCCTGCTCATCCTCCGTTTGTCATCAGGTTTTATCAGCTCCAACAGAGCTGGTAACACACATCAACTCTGGCTGGGATGGAGACATTTGACCCATGTCCACTGACTAACTGTAACACATTCCTCTTGAAGGCAATTTAGATGCTTGAGGTCATTTCTAAGTACTGCGAAACGTTCTGTCTATTTGAACTGATTTCTTGTTGAATAGCTTGAAAACAGTGTTTAAAATTTTTTCTGACATTGTGCAAAGAAATTTTACCCAGCCAACTGAATTGCCAATCTATCATTTACATTATTTTTTTATAATTTCATTATATTTTAGATAAAGAAATTATCCATCCAGTTAGATTCACAGGGTGCTAAACCCTAGTCTGATAACTCACAAAGCAGGAACCACACTGGGTAGGGTTCTAGCTGTAAGAAATAAGAACTTTCTATTATAAAATGTAGTACATACCTTTTTTTATAAACTTAATTTTTAATAATCCTTGTACTTTCTAGCTAATTCACATTTCTTCAAAAGCGGACTCTTTCTAGTTTGGTTAGATGAATACATTGATATCAGGTAAAAGACATGACATCATCATTGCCGATCACCATTGTCATATCTGCATTGTCTTCTGCATGGTGACAACTGCAATCAGCAATTTCCCAGTGGTAATTTGGGTGATCCTGCACATGTGACAAAGTGCAAGAGTGTCCGCTTCCCCATCACACATTGGAGCCGCTTCTGTCACACTACCATGCCCTAAAGACATGAGTGTCATTGTTATTTATTTATTTAAAAAGCTGCTCTGCCCCACAGATCATTCATCAAAGATTAGTCCCATGTTTAACTAATCCACCGTTAGTTTTGTTTTTGTTTTGTGTTTCTCCTCAGTTTAAGAGATGGCCATCTAATTGCCAATAATTGACGGTAATCCAGCACTTACTGTCTCACTCTCTCTCAATTAAAGACATCCCACTCACATTCCTCTTGATTTAAAGGGACAGAGCAAAGGGAAGAAGTACATTCCTGTGTAAAGTTGATGCAAAATAATTGCAATTGTTAAACTACATTAGATCAAAATGAGTGTTGCGCTGTTATTGTTAACATTATTGACTTCAGCTGTGAAAAGGCCCGAAATCTCTATCAGACACTAATGATGAAAAAGGTACATTAATGGAATCATATCTGAAGCATACTTTTATATAATAACTCATTTCCCAATAACTTAGATAATAGAAGAGTTAATAATTGTTATACTCTTTATAATCTATAACAGTACCAAAATGTTTAAGATACCTAGTCAGAGGTTGGACAACATTCATAAGAGTGTCTCATTGCAGCACAAATTTCACAGTAGAGCACAAGCTACATAATTCATTTAATCTCTTTGAGTAGTGAGAAAGTGCTATATAAATATAAAAATTATTATTTTATTTTTACTTTGTGAGTTGTCATATCAGATCTAGAAATCCACAAATACCCCCACACCCCTCCAAAGGGAAATTTATAGATGGAAAAAATGAAGATTTTCAAAAGCTTGATCCATTTTGGGCAGCATTGAAAAACAAAAAATTATGAAAGTAGGAGCCAGAAAGGCAATTTAAGGGCATCAGTCAATGGTGTAGATTTTAAAAGGAATTTTCGAATTACGGACACCAACTCTGTGTGTTTTAAAAGATTATTGTTTAAAATTTCTTTTGGACGTATATCCAATTTCTCTTATTTAATAAAAAATTAGTTCTGTGCATTGTTGTCTTTTTCTTGGCACTGATTTAAAAACTATTTGATTGAGTATCACATTATACTTCTGTCCAAATATAAATATACTATATGGTAAAGTATTCCTTTATTTTGTAAATTCCCCACTGTGCCCTGCTCAATAGGTGGCAAAAGTTAGTATGTTGCTTTGACCCCTGTTTTTGACTCCAAGAAGCCCACTACAACTGCATTAGTCTTGGTTTTCTGCAAGTCCACAGCCTGGGGCACACTGAACACCTAAACCTAAAAAATACATACTAAGATCATATAAACATTTTAAGGCCAGTTAAATAATAATTCAGGGCCCATGGTGGTGTGGGTAAGACCCTTAATCCCTAATAGCTAAAAAGAAGTTTTGGGGCGACCCCCCGCGTAAAATTTTTTGTTTTTTACTGCCCTTCTTAGTGCCCCTGGTCTGTTATTAAATTTCTATGTGGTCCAGGGGTTGCTTGAAACTTTGTGACTTCATATTAAATCCTGTCACTACTGACTAGCTGTAAAATTTAAAATAAATCATGTAATCTTTATATTTTGCATGAGGAATTAAAAAAAAAGGGAAATTTAAATTTGGGATTTCATAAAATTCTACAAAGTTAAAAGGCTTTTTTTAAATACTGAAAATTCATTTTTTTGAATTTGTTAAGACCGTCAACTGATCCTGCTGTTGAAAACGGATCCCTTTCAAATTTTATTTTCTGTTTTTTTCTGCAAAAAGGCATTTTTTTTCCTATGCCATGCCATCATTTTCACAACCCAAAAAATTTGATATTTAGCCCCTTATACATGTTCAAAAAGATTTCATTTTTAAAGCTCCCCAAATTTTGGCATGAAGCATATACCAGTTGGTGTATATTCTAGAACCCCAAAATGAAGCCCTGTCACAAACACAAAAAGCAAAAGCCAAATTTTGGGGTTAAAAGTTCACTGTCATGATGGGCCATCAACAAGTTGAACTCCCAGCTTTAGCATGCAGAAAACTAAAATCAAAAGTGTGCAATGCTGGCAAATTTAATCTGATAATTACTATGGCCTATAAGCAAAATAGAAATTACTGTTTGCAGGAAAAAACCCTTTTTGGAAAAGAGACTTAAGACAGATTTTTTTAATTATCAGTTATTATTTTATTTTTCCTGTTTTTTCAGATGAAAGGCTTTCATAAGATTTTAACTTTGAAATGCCGGGGTTTTTTTTGCATCTTTTAGAAGCTCTAGCTTTATATTTATTGTGTGTTATTAATATCCCAAAAATAAACACAATATTTATGTTTAAAAGCAGACTTATTTAAAAGGGTAAATGAGATTTTTAAAAAGATATCACTTGCAAGAAAACACTGTTTGTAAAATGGGGGGTACCTAACATTAGACAAATTCTAAGTGCCAAAAGAACATTAAAGAAATGTTTCTATCTAATTTAAAAAAGGGGAGAGAGTTTAAAAAGGGATATAAAGGTCAAAAGAAGCCTAGTAAGACCAATAGGCCGGGGTTTGCGGGGGAATTCCCCAACTATGCACTTGGTGATTTCCCCCATTTCCCTTTCCTAAAAACCAAGCACCCAACCAGACTGTAATTTTCCCACTTAACCTTTCGGTTCAGCCCTTCCCAAGAAATTTTTTCCCCACAGGTAAAATGACTTTGTAGGGAACTTGGTAAATTACCCCAGGCAATTCCTGGAATCAGTTATGGAATTGGGAGAATCCTTTAAAAACCAAATTATTCAGGGGTTTCTCCACGGGTTCACATTTCCTCACTTAAAGGAATACTCCACCCAAAAATGATATATTTTTTAAATATTTACTTACTCTATATAGTTTGAGGTGATGGCCAAGAGAGTTTGAAATATTTTTTTTTTCCGAGAATGAGAGAAAAACTTTATCTCAGGGGGCCCCCTGGTGACTTGTGCTGTTAAACCCCCCCAAAGAAAAAAATCCATGGGGAAAAAAAGAAAAAAAATTTATGTTACTTTTTCTCACAATCCCATGTCTGTTATTCAGTAGTATGCCCAAAAACACATCATTTTTTTTCTAAAATATTAACAGTTACTTTTGGGAAAAAACAGCATACATCGAAAAAAAGACAAAAAGGGTGCAAAAAATTACATGCAAAAAAAATTAAACTTTTTTTATTTTTTATTTTTTAAATAGAAAGTAGGTAGTTATATCATGCCTTTTTCATATCGTATGTGATAATTTTTCTGGACTGAGGGGGGTTCATATTTTTAAATTTAAAAAAAAACAAACACCTTATGTGCCTGTGCCCCCACAGTATAAATATATAAAGTACAGTTGGAAGAATTATCTGTTGTGAATTTTTACATTGATGAATTTTAAACTGTGGTTAATATCCATGGCTGAACAAATATGGGTGTGGGCAGCAAGGGTTTCTCCCCCCACCCACACACCATCGGTATAAATTTCCCGGGTCAACATGCAGAAATTCTCATGATGCCCCTTAAAAACTATGTGCTGCCATTCTACACTTATGGACAATATAGATGAGTAGAACTTTTTTTTATGAAAAATTTGTATCTACGTATATGCATTTCAATTTTCTATCTATCTATCTATCGTTTTAAAAAAAACAAATTTCAAAACCAAATATTACATATGAAAACATAAATGGATAGATTTAAAAATAGAAATTTTATTTTCCTTTGGGAAGGGCTGTTTACACCCCTCTTCGTTAACTGAAGTCTTTGTATTATTGATCTGTCTTTCATGTCACTTACAATACAATACAATACAGTTTATTTTTGTATAGCCCAAAATCACACAGGAAGTGCAAATGGGCTTTAACAGGCCCCTCTTGACAGCCCCCCAGCCTTGACTCTCAGAGAAGACAAGGAAACACTCCCAAAAAAAACCTTGTAGGGAAAAATGGAAGAAACCTTGGGAAAGGCAGTTCAAAGAGAGACCTCTTTCCAGGCAGGTTGGGCATGCAGTGGGTGTCAAAAGAAGGGGGTCAATACACAGAACAGAACAAATCCTTAATATAGCATAATAATAAGAAGTACGGAGCAGAATTTAACAGTAGATGATATCACATAATAAGATTTGATATTTTAAAGTCCTGAGACCTCATCCATCAAGCTGCCTCCCCATTTGGCCATTCCACGGCTGAAACGCTGTTGGCCAGCCAATCCAATGAAAGGACCCTCTTTCCCATGATTCCTGTGATCCTCCATCAGGGATGACTTTACCATAGGCAGACAAACAACTTGGTAGGTGGGCCGTGGCACCAATTAGTGCACATTTGAGTACCAAGAACAGAAACAGAATAGGTATAGGTTAGTATTCAATTATAAATATCATGTTACTTATGTTTTAAGCTCAACCTCCACTGTTATTATATTAATCCTTGGAATCCTAAGCAGACCGGCATCTTGAGATCTTAATGTGCCAGGTTTGTAAGTCATGATAAGTTCAGACAAGTAAGCGGACCTTGGCCATTTAATGCTTTATATGTTAAAAGGAGGATTTTGAAATCTGCCCTAAACTTAACTGGGAGCCAGTGTAAGGATTTAAGAACTGGAGTTATGTGTTCATATTTTCTTGTTCTTGTAATAATTCTTGCAGCGCATTTTGGATTAACTGGAGGCTGTATAGAGAACAGTTTGAACAGCCAGTGAACACCGCATTGCAGTAGTCAATCCTACTAGAGATAAATGCATGAATTAATTTCTCACAATCCTGTTTATTTAGAAAGCCTTAATTTCCTAACATTTTTAAGATGGAAAAACATGTTTTGGACAACTTTGTAATATGTGCTTTAAATGACATGCTAGAAGTCAAAGATAACTCCTAGATTGTGGGCTGATTCAGTAAAATTAATTGGGATTCCAACTGAGTTAAATGATGACAAAATATTGCTGTGATCAGCGCCATTCCCTCCAACAATTAACATCTCTGTTTTATCTGTTTTTAAAGACAAGTAGTTCTCATTCATCCATTCCTTTAATTCACTAACACAACTAATTAAAGACAACATCGAGAAACTTCATTTGATTTAAATGAAAGGTATAACTGGGTGTCATCTGCATACGAAAGTGAAAATTAACATTATGTTTCCTAATGAGAGATCCCAGTGGAAGCATGTAAAGTGAAAACAGTAAAGGTCCAGTACTGAGCCTCGCGGACACCATATTGAACTTCTGTGTATAATGATGGAGTACTGTCTGCACATTTCTGTACATACTGGAATCGATTTGATAAATAGGAACTAAACAAGCAAGCACGGGCCTGTAAGCCCAACATCGCTTTCTAGCCTGTGCAGTAAAATAGAATGGTCAATGGTGTCAAATGCTGCACTTAAGTCCAACAACATAATTACAGTGGAGTTTCCTTCATCAGAGGATATCAGAATGTCATTTACAACCCGTGTTAGTGCCGTTTCTGTACTATGACCAGTGCTGAAAACCAGACTGGAATTTCTCAAATAAATTGTAATGCGTAAGGTGTGACTGAAGCTGACTGGCTTACTACTTTTCTAGTATTTTAGAGAGAAATGGTAAATTTGAAATAGGCCTAAGTTATTTAGTATGTGTGGGTCTAGGTCTGACTTTTAAGTAAAGGTTTAATGACTGACACTTTTAGTGCATCAGGTACGGTGCCATGCAGTAATGAACTATTGATAATGGTTAGAATAGCCGCTGCAAGAACATCCATTGCACATTTTACTAGTTTTTTTGGCACTGGATCTAGGGAACAAGTAGTGGGCTTCATTTTAGTAATTAAAGTTAAGACTTCCTGCTCAGTTACAGGATTAAAATTATTAAAGTGCTGAATGCAATGTGAGACAGGGTCTGCTAAGCTAGTATTTGGTTTGTACTGTGATGCTGAGATCTGGGATCTTATATTTTTAATTTTCTCATTGAAGAAGTTCATAAAGTCTGTACTGCTAATATCTGTTGGTATTTTGCACTGTTGATCTGAATTCCCATTTGTTAATTTAGCCACTGTTCTAAACATGATTTTTATTATTGCTATCTATTAATGTAGAATAGTATTCTGAGCGAGCTTTAAAGAGGGCTTTTTTATATTTATTAACACTCTCTGTCCATGCAATTTGAAAGACATGTAGCTTTGTTGTTCTCCATCTGCGCTCCAGTTTTCGACACTCTAATTTAAGAGCTCGAGTGTTTTCATTAAACCAGGGAGAGTTTCTATGTGCTTTGATCACTTTTGTTTTAGGGGAGCCACTGTGTCCAGAGCATCTCTCAAGGTCACATTATAATGTGATGTTAGCTGATCTAAATTGCTTTCCACGTTTACATTTGATGTTAACTGATCTAAATGGTTTTCCACAATTACACTCGACTTACTCAAGGTATCTATAAATTTTGAAGCAGAATTACAATCTAGATGTCGCACTGTCTTTGTTTTAATCTGTGAGTGCTGGACATGGGCAGAACTAAATCAAATGTAATTAAGAAGTGATCGGAAATAACTACATTTAATGGAGTAATATTTAAATTTTGAATTTCAACTTTGTAAGTTATAATTAAATCTAATGTGTGGTTATGATTATGAGTTGGACCTTTGACAATCTGTTTGCAAAATCCTACTGAATTTAACAAATAAGTAAAACATTTGCTAAAAGTGTCAGTTTCCACATCAATGTGTACATTAAAATCCCCATCAGAACTCAGTGATCATAATTTATAGCCAAATCAGACAGAAGGTTACTAAATTCAGTCATGAACAATGAATATGGCCCTGGTGGTCTGTAGACTAGCACTATAATTGTGTTGGAATCTGTTTTAATATTTAAAATGAATACCTCAAAGGATGTAAAGTTTACTAAATTTTTAGGAGTGATTTGCATTTTGTTACAATGAATTATTCCAAGGCCTCCTCCCTCGACCAGAATCTCTAGACTTATGAAGGAACAGTATCCATCTGGTGACGCCTCTGCTAGGGGAACAGTGTCACATTTACTAAGCCAGGTTTCAGTGAGAAGACACAGATCAGATTTTGTACTTAATATAATGTCATTTACCAAAACAGCTTTAGTGCCAAGAGAGCTTAATGTTCAATAAACAGCATTTAAACTTCTGCTTGCTGAACTGTTTCAACTCAGTGAGATTTGTGGGCCTTTATTATTGTTATTTTATGTTTGGTAGACTTCTTCATATTGAAATACAAAATCAAAATAGTAAAACATTTTATTTTTAAAATTGAATCACAGGCAGGGAGGTTTTTTGGCACAGTGGGTGATGTCAATACTACTTCAGATACCAATCAGAATTCATGGTTACTTAAAATGCGGAAAGTTATCTAGGTCTAGATGCAACAATATATCTCTAAACAATGACACTACCACAATAATGAGTGAATCTGATCCTTACTATGGAGTATATTGTCAGTATAAGCGACCATGGGTTTGTGAAAGGCGCTCTATAAATGTAACTTATTATTTATTATTACCGTTTCTGTACAGAAGTTGGTCACATTTCACCCAGAAAGTTCTACATTTGACTCATTTCATAAAACGTTGCTATTCAGAATAATTATGGAATACTCTGGCAAAGTTAAGGTGAACATTCATTAGCCAACGGTGGTTTCTGTCATGCTATTCTCATCATGAACCCCTTTTTTGTCAGTGTCTTTGTGATGGAGTCATTAACCAGAACAAGAGATGTTGGCATATCCTTATATATTGTACTAAGTTTCTTAGTGACTTCAATGAAAACTATTACACCTTTTACTTGGTGAGATTTTAGAAGTCTGGTCACTTTTAAGAATACACGTCAAACTTTCTCCATTTGATTAAAATGGCCCTGACGCTTCAAGGCTGATAGGTATTTAGAATTTGTTTCTGAAGATATTCAAGATTTTATTTTTTGGCCATGTCATGATCCCCCTTAAGAACTATGTGTTGCCAAATTAAGTCTGGAAGTAAGATGTAAAATTCAATTGTAAATGTCGACCGCTGTCTTCTCTGAGATTTCAGCATTCTTCTTCCCTGTGTTTCTGGATTCTAAAATTGAAAATTCAAGCACAAAGTCCCAAAACACTCAAAATGCTATGCATTAGAGTGGGAAAAAGTCAAAGCCTGGCTAGTAATGAATAGGCAACATAAAATCTTTATTAAAAAAAAATTATTTCACAGAAATGCTCTGTTACAAACTAAATCCCAGAGGAGCACACAAGATAAAAGGTACTGCCTGAAAAGGCAAACAAACCAGACAATAGTCAAAAACAGAGCAAAAGGTAAAAAAAATTACGTCAAAGTTTCAGTAAATGATGAAAGCGCAGAAAAACCACCATACCACAAGTACAATCAATGAACCACAAGGCACTGTGGGTTTTCTCAGCCTTTATAGGGCTGAAGGCAGTCCTCTACTGTGATGGCACGTAGCCCAATCTTTTTGGGAAGACACACAGAACATAGCACAATACACATATAGAAACATGAATAATCAATACCGCTAACATAAAATTTGAGAAAAAAATAATGTATCACGTCCTAGGTATAATGTCCTAGTGAGCTAAACGCTTCCGCCTGTCGCTTTGACGCCACATGTGATGAAGACCATGGAGCGGCTGCTGCTTCACCACCTGAGGCCACAGGCCTGCCACGTCCTCGACCCTCTGCAGTTCGCATACCAGGAGAAGGTGGGAGCGGAGGATGCCATCATCTATATGCTACACCGATTCCCTCTCCCACTTGGACAGAGGCAGTGGTGCTGTAAGAATTATGTTTCTGGACTTCTCTAGCGCCTTCAACACCAGTCAACCTCTGCTCCTTAGGGACAAGTTGACAGAGATGGGAGTAGATTCATACCTGGTGGCATGGATCGTGGACTATCTTACAGAGAGACCTCAGTATGTGCATCTCGGGAACTGCAGGTCTGACATTGTGGTCAGCAACACAGGAACGCTGGAGGGGACTGTACTTTCTCCGGTCTTGCTCAGCCTATATACTGTACATCGAACTTCCAATACAACTTGGAGTCCTGCCACATGCAAATGTTCGCTGATGTCGTGGGCTGCATCGGGAGTGGGCAGGAGGAGGAGTATAGGAAGCTAATCAAGGACTTTGTTAAATGGTGCGACTCAAACCATTTACACCTGAACACCAGCAAAACCAAAGAGCTGGTGGTCGCATTTTAGGAGAGCTAGGCCCCTCCTGGATCCCATGATTATCAGAGGCTAATATATGCAGAGGGTACAGACCTATAAATAGCTGGGAGTGAAGCTGGATGATAAATTGGACTGGACTGCTAATACTGATGCTCTGTGCAAGTGAGGACAGAGCCGACTATACTTCCTTAGAAGGTTGGCGTCCTTCAACATTTGTAATAAGATATTGCTGATGTTCTATCAGACGGTTGTGGCGAGTGCCCTCTTCTACGCTGGTGGTGTGCTGGGGAGGCAGCATAAAGAAGAGGATGCCTCATGCCTGGACAAACTGGTGAGGAAGGCAGGCTGTATTGTAGGCATGAAGCTGGACAGTTTGACATCCGTGGCAGAGCAAACGGCACTGAGCAGGCTCCTGTCAATCATGGAACAGTATCATCTCCAGACAGAGGAGCAGCTTAAGTGACAGACTGCTTTCACTGTTCTGCTCCACTGAGGAGATCGTTCCTCCCCCACACTATGCGACTCTTCAGTTCCACCCTGGGGGGTAAACGTTAAAATTATACAAAGTCATTGTCTGTTTTACCTGCATTTTTATCACTCTTTAATATTATTTTTTATCAGTATGCTGCTACTGGAGTATGTGAATTTCCTCTTGGGATTAATAAAGTATCTGTCCATCTATCTATCCATGGATGGATGGATCTGAAAGATTAATGAGATTTTTGGAACCATGGCTGAAATATGATACTAGTATCTATGAAGCTTTTCCTAAATTCCAGTCTGTCATGATCTGAATTTTATTAAGATTTTTCACAGTTGTTCCTTGCCTTTTTAAAAATAACCAAGGCATCGATTTGGGTGTTTGAGAGGTAAGTAGGTTAATCTATTGCTTTGCGCCCTCCCCCAACATAACCTATCATATATGAAGGAGGAGCAAAAGCTTTTGATTCATCAAAAATTTTGATGTCCGATTTTCAATGGATCTCAACGTTTTAGGGTCCCATGATAGGGAAAACATTGATATCTCGATGATGGGTGTGTATCAGTTTCTTGAGGACTGTCAAGAGCAGGCATGATAAAAATTCACTACCATTGGTGGGCCACTTCGACTGCCATACGTGCGTCAGCAGACCACACTGTAACAAATACTATTATATTACTATACAAAGTTACTGTAGCTTTCTTTCCAATACTGAAAACTTGAAAAAAATGTAACACTTAAAGTTTAAAGAAAAGCAATTTATTTCCATACAATCTCCGCATAAAGAGTACAGAGTCTTAACCTTTAGCTAGGTCCTTATATAGGAGTCTTACAGTCTGAGATCTATTTCTTTTGTCCCGACACTTGGCATCTCTTGTTAGTAACCAGTTTGTCACTATCAGGCTTGAAATATCAGCAGCTGCAACTTTTATGAAGGATGAAAGGTGCTCGACAGTAAGTTTTGAGTGATATGGGGTTTTGGTAGCTTTCATTAACGAAAACAATTGCTCACAAAGATAAGTGCTTCTGAACATAGACAGTACTCTCGATGCCAACTTACGGATCTGTACATACGAGGGTGGCAGGTAAGCATACAAGCCTGGCACACCAACTTTGTTGTATTTTTGCCTTCAGAATAGAATCTGACTGCAGTTCAATCAGTTCCATTCAGATATTCTCAGGTGCATTCTCAACGCTGTAAGAGTATGGTGACGTAAACTGCAAAGTTCTGTTTGTTTGAACTGAAATAACGAAAACGCCACTGAATTCATTGCTCAGTAATTAAAGTTGGAAAACAAATCCTCCAAAAATCAAATTTCACTTTACTAAGTTTACTTCAAAGTTTATATTGTAAAATAAGCCGATATGCAAAAAGCCCCCTGACCTACAGTAATTTTACAAACTCAAAATCACAAACATTTGTTAATAAACAACTCACCAACTTCTTGTGTCCACTTCAGATCTTCAGCTGCAGTCTGCACTAACTGTTTGTTACAATACTAGCACAAAATTACATAAAACTAGAGCAAAAAAAAAATTTGAAAATATCTATCCATCCTCTTCTGCTTATCCGAGATCAGGTCACGGGGGCAGCAGCTTGAGCAGATATGCCCAGACTTCCCTCTCCCCGGCCACTTCTAGTAGCTCTTTCAGGGGAATCCCAAGGTGTTCCGAGGCCAGCCGAGAGACATAGTCCCACCAGCGTGTCCTGGGTCTTGAACGGGGCCTCCTCCAGGTTAGACGTGCCCAGAACACCTCACCAGGGATGCATCCTGATCAGATGACCGAGCCACCTCATCTGACTCCTCTCGATGCAGAAGAGCAGTGGCTCTACTCTGAGTTCCTCCCGGATGAATGAGCTTCTCACCCTGTTTTTAGCTCTTTTAAGGCTAATTTTTTTTTTGTTTCTTATCTCCCAGGGCTGAATATTTTTCCAAAAACAACACAAAGCAATTGTTTAACATATCAAATCAACAAAAAATATTTACTTTTGACAAATGTTACTGTCTTGCATGTTGTATGAGCCTGCATACTCTATGATTTCACATACATATCACATACATTTTACACAGCAAAGTCTGATCTCTCAAAGCAGCCAATTTCAGTCATTGCCACATTGCACTGCTTACAATACGTGTTGCTTTGGTGCCTACTTTTCAATTGTCTGTTGCTGCACTTTCTCACATATATTATTAGTGTGTACTGTAGAGAGACAAGTCACCCTTTTGCCATTGTGCCATTCCACTGCCACCAAGTTTTCTGCCCGCATGAAAGCCGTATTGTCACCTCTTTTCATCTTCTGAAACTTTATGAACTTTATGCATGGCATTATAGCCTGGCTCACCCCATGGGGTTTGCTTCTGTTTATTACAGAAGTGAATAAAACTTTGCAGCAGCACGTACCTATCACCATGCTGCATAACCTGTCCAAAGCCACCAGGGGACAAAGCACGTTTGGACCAATGCTCCCTGAAGTTATATCACCAGTTCTGTCCCCATCTCTATTTGTAATACCACAGCACGCTTCATCTCGTCTTTTGTTGTAGGTTTACACTTTGAAAAACGAGAATGCGATGGAAACGCAGCCCGCGATTCAAAAAATTTCTCCGCCTACCTGTTTATCTCGTCTGATGGTAGCTGAAAAGCAGCATCAGGAGGGAGCAGCCTGAAGTACAGCAGCTGGTGATCTGTCGTGTCCAACAGCAAGCCATGCCGTCTTATGAAGTCCAGCAGCCAGATTGGCTCTCAACGGATCAATGTCTGTGTATTTATCCCACACGAACCTTGCCGAGATGCATCGGCTGCCGGTGCTCAACTGGCAGCAGATCTGCTGGCGCGGCATCGGCTGGTGTTTGATCAGCTGATGCCGGCTTCTCACTCTCTTGCTCGATCTCCTGAATACTGTCAATAAAATCCGATTCTGAAAAATCAGAGTCCGACTCCGCGATAATGCGCAAAACATTGTCTGCAGAGTGTATTCTTTTCTGAACTCACTTTGCTCCCTTGTCACATGTCGATGCCATCTTGACATTTCGCAATTCATGCACAAGTCAACGAGTCTAGCATTCCTCCAAGCACAGAGGGAATGCCTGTGACGTGACAGTGAGATTTGTCGCCATTAACAGCTGATTATCGGCATTTATCCCTGGATGTCGACTTTAGTCGACATTCGCCCTCAACCCCTCCTGTCGACAAAAGTCGGCATCCGCCCTAAAAGAGTTAAGGGAAAGCCCAGACTCCTTCTGAAGGAAACTCATTTTAGACGCTTGTATTTGCGATCTCGTTCTTTTGGTCACTGCCCACAGCTCATGACCATAGGTGAGGGTAGGAACGTAGATTGAACGGTAAATTGAGAGCTTTGCCTTATGGCTCAGCTCCTTTTTCACCACGACAGACCGATGCAGAGCCCACATCACTGCACCAATCCACCTGTCGATCTTCGGCTGCATTACTTGAAAATATGTGAGCTATTACTATTCGTGATGGTCAGCTCTGCCTAGTGGCCAGTCTGACAGCCCAGCCAGTAGTGTAGTGTAGCCTGCCAGGCTGCTGCAGCCTAGCACTTCAGTTGCGACGTCGCGGCTCATTAACTTTGGTCAAGGCTCATATGATCGCGGGGGGATGGGTTATGCACTGTCATGCCTAGGGTATCAAGGAGCTGACACCGCATCTACAACTAGACTAGCAGATTACATTTCCGGTATCGTAATGCCATGGGAAAACGCGCTTTTGTCAGAAGTCGGAAGTAAGAAAAGTAAAAAAGTAACACCGAAGATGCAGAATGATTCAATCACAAACGATAGTAATCATTTTGTATATAGTGTAGTGCTAACTAGGGTCTGTCATGTGGGGGCTGCGTGTTTGACATGCCTGGTCTAGAGCTAAAACAGCTGGATGAAAAATGCCAAACTCGAAACTTAAGCCTGTTATGAGATGATGATGTGCTGATAAGTTTTTGAGGAAAATCGTGCAAGAGAAAGAGGCACTCTAGAGGAACCCTCAAATACCATAATTTTGCAATTAATTATGAATTCTTCTTGTTAATTGCTGTCATAATGGCCTATGTTTTGATCAATAAGATCAGCATCAGAGCTGTAAATATTTACTGAAATGTTATAGAATAGTTCGGGTAACTTGCTTTCTAGTTTACAAATCTTACTGATGTTTACGTCCAAATTGTTTTTTATTTAGACATGACCTTAACAATGTTTAAAACTAAATAATGAAAGGCTGCGTCAAGAGGTGCAACTTGAGCTTCGACAGGTTCTGGGTAAAATTGAAGAGCGCATTCAGGAAAACTCAGTTAAACTGAGCATGCTTATTTATCAATTGGAGGATCTCAAGGAGACATTCACGAATTGGATTGAAATGGCCGAAAATTTAGCTGCAAGTGCCGAGGAAAAAGCAGTAAATGTCAGCTCGAATGTAAAAAACTCTGAGAAAAAACTTAGACACAGACTGGCTGCTTTGGAAGATGGAAACAGAAGGTATAATGTCAGAATTGAAGGTCTGCCAGAGAATCGAGAAAGTTCAAACCCTGTGAAATTCGCAGCTGAACTTTTTTCTAAAATAATCTGGGACGACTTTAAAGCAGAATCTGAGATAGCAGGGCTTATCACGACGCGATCAAACACCGTTAGACCCGACCAAGATCTTTTATAGTTCGTTTTGAACGATTATCATTTAAGCTAGAGGTGATGGCACTCCTCAGAAACAAGATATTATATATGAAAATAACCACATTCGTATCTTCCCTGACTTCTCTCCAGCAACAGCTACTAAACGCGCAGCCTTCTATAACATTAAACAGCGGTTACGGCAAGCCAGCATCAAATACAGCCTCTGTATCCGCAAAACTGAAAGTGGAATGGCAGGGTCAATTCTATGTCTTTGCTAGCAAGGAAGAAGCAGAAAAGGAATTAAGAAAGCTGATCCCGGACTATTCTGATACATAATAGTGAGTCATGGCGGTTAATGATAAAGCAAGGATTAATAATCTACTGTCTGATCTATTTGTTTTAAAATACGGGTTTTTATCAGCATATATTCTCATATATTCTCATTATTACTTAGTATTACTAGGGTCCTATCTGTTTATGTTTTATTGTGCTTAATTACTTTTTCCTTTTTTTCTTTTTCTTTTCTAATTATTTCATCTCTACCCTAAACGAGACTGTTCAATATCATACCCTTGGTTTATTGTTATTTATTACTGCTATTACTGCATTAAGACTTGTTATGCTTATTCTGGACACATTTTAACACCATCCCGGGTTTATTATCTGGGTGTATCATCTTAATGCACTAAAATTGCTGAAGACTATATATATATTTTAAGTGCAAAATTTTTTTTTTTTTTTTTAAAGACTATATTGGTAACAGATATCTCTATCTTTTAACCCTAAAGCGCCGCTGCATGGGGCTTGTTGCTTTGGACGTGCTCTGTCTCTGGGTATGTCAGAGGACTGGGACTGTGTGAAGTGGGTTTTAGCCTCACTTGGGGAGGCAAAAGGGAGGGTGGGGGTTAAGGGGAGAGAAAGAGAGCAGGCTTGATCTATACCTAATCTCTCAATCTTTATAATTATAACTACCAACGTAATAATAAGCTGCATGGCAACAACTCTGGGGAAATAGGAAATTAAGACCGAAGCTGTCTCACTTCCAGTTAAGACTATAAAATGACATCAAAAACTCAGAATCAGTGTCTCCATGATGGGACAGTTAACTTCGTAAGCTGGAATGTTAAAGGCCTGAATCACGAATTAAAGAGAAAGAAAGTACTTCTCACCTAACAGGTCTAAATGCTAAAATAGTATTTTTACAGGAAACCCACTTACTAAGCAAGGATCAGTTCCGCTGCAAAAGACTGGACTGGCCAAATGTTCCATTCTAGTTTTACAAAGAAAACTAGAGGTGTGGGAATTCTCATACATAGAACAGTACCATTTGTAGCATCAGATGTAGTATTGGATCCTGAAGGGAGATATGTAATGGTCATGGGAGACTTATCTAACTGTAAAATGATTTTGATAAATGTTTATGCACCTAATGTTGATGATAAGGAATTTATACAAAATTTATTTGCATCCATTCCCAATCTGAACACTCATAAAGTTATAATGGCTGGGGACTTTAATTGTGTTCTAAATCCACTTTTAGATAGGACTTCCTCCACAGGGGAACGCATCTAACACTGCAAAGATAATTACAAAGTTTATAACTGATCACAACTTATCAGATCCCTGGAGGTTTTTAAACCCAAATTCAAGAACATATTCTTTCTACTCACCAGTACATCATTGCTACTCAAGGATTGATTACTTTTTATAGACAATAACTTCTTGCCTAAGATTAAATCTTGTAAATACGATGCTATTGTTATTTCTGACCATGCACCTATGATCTTGGAGCTGAAATTACTAAGCCCCATACACTCACCCCAAGAGATGGCCTCAACCCGCTTCTATTATCTGACGAGAATTGTACTGAATTTATATCCAAACAAATCAAATTCTTTCTAGAGACAAATACATCCCCTGAGATCTCTGCAGGAATACTCTGGGAAACTCTTAAGGCCTTCTTAAGAGGACAGATTATCTCATATCTTTCCCACAGAAATAAATCCGAAGCCAAGAAAGTAGCAGAGATAAAAAGCGAAATTACTAAAATAGATGAAGAACATGCCAGACTACCAAGCGAGACTCTACATAGGAGGAGGCAGGCTCTACATTCAGAATTAAACCTCTTGACAACTAAAGAAACTGAACAACTAATTTACAAATCCAGACATCATTACTATGAACATGGAGAGAAAGCTAATAAGCTTTTAGCTCAACAAATTCACAAGCAAGAAGTGCAACGCAATCTCGTAATCACTAACACGAACGGAGATAAAATCGAACACAAAAATATAATGCACACTTTCAGAGACTACTATAAATCCCTATATACTACTGAGTTTAAAGAAGACAATACACAATCTAATGCATTTCTGGATACATTACAGATACCACAAATAGACGCTTTTAGTGTGGAGGAACTTGATAAACCTCTGCATTATCAGAATTACTAGATGCTATAAAGTCACTCCAAGGTGGAAAAGCAGCAGGCCCTGATGGCTACCCTGCAGAGTTTTACAAGAAATTCTCCGCTCAGCTAGCTCCCTCCTATTAGCAACATTTACAGAAGCCAGAGATAACCAATTCTTCCACAAACCTTTCGCCAAGCACTAATCACTGTCTTTCCAAAACAAAATAAGGACTTATTACAATGTGCATCATACAGACCAATTTCACTTCTGAATAACGACGTTAAAATACTCTCTAAAATCATAGCTAGAAGGATGGAGAAAGTGCTCCCTCGTAATATCACAAGACCAAACTGGATTTATTAGGGGCCGACACTTATCTTCAAATCTTCGACGCCTGTTTAATGTAATATACTCACCAACTAAATCAAACACCCCAGAAATATTATTATCATTGGATGCAGAAAAGCATTCGACATGATTGAATGGAAATACCTTTTACTACATTGGAGAAGTTTGGGTTTGGCCCAACATTTGTGCATGGATTAAATTACTGTATACTAACCCAGAAGCTTCAGTTTGCATCAATAACATTTGCTCAGACTACTTTAAACTAGAACGTGGCACTAGACAAGGATGCCCCTTGTCACCGCTGCTGTTTGCATTGCCATTGAACCACTGGCAATACATTGTCGAAATACTGATCAGATAAAGGGGATTAGCAGAGAAGGACTGGAACAGAAAATCTCATTATATGCAGATGACATGGTACTGTATATATCGGACCCAGAAAATTCTGTGCCTGCAGTCTTAGCAGCACTCACAGAATTTCAAAAGATCTCTGGTCTCAGAATTAATCTGAATAAAAGTGTACTCTTTCCAGTGAATTCTCAAGCATATAATATTAGATTAGACACCCTACCTTTTTATCATTGCAGAACAGTTTAAATACCTGGGGTAAACATCACAAGTAAACATAAAGCTCTTATCAACAAAATTTTGTCTGCATGGAAAAAATTAAACAAGACTTGCATAGATGGTCAACCCTTCATCTCACACTAGCTGGAAGAATTAACACTGTTAAGATGAATATTCTTCCTAAGCTCCTTTTTATTTCAAAACATCCCAATATACATTAATAAATCATTCTTTAAGCAATTAGATTCAACAATACCTAATAAATAACCTCATTTATTTGGAATTCAAAACATCCACGCATCAAAAGAGCGACCCTACAAAGACAAAAGGCAGAAGGTGGCATGGCTCTACCTAACTTCCAGTTTTATTACTGGGCAGCAAATATACAGGCGATAAGAACCTGGACACAAATAGAAGAACATACACAGGCATGGACCGCAATAGAAGTAAAATTCTGCAGTACTTCTTTGTATTCCTTGCTCTGTGCTCCAATAAACACACGCTATCGGCAATACACTAATAACCCAATTGTGCTCCACTCACTTAGAATCTGGAACCAATGTAGAAAGCATTTTAAGACGGAGAAGCTTCTATCTGTGGCACCCTGCAAGAGAACCACCTCTTTCAACCTTCACAAACATATGCAGTTTTAATATCTGGAAAAATTTGGAATTAACTTGCTTAGAGATCTTTATATAGACAACGTCTTTGCATCCTATGAACAATTACATTCCAAATTTAACATTCCAGCTACACATTTCTTTCACTATCTTCAAATCAGGAACTTTGTTAAACAGAACCTTCCAGATTTTCCTCATCTTGCACCCTCATCCATGCTGGAAAAATATTGCTCAATCTCAAGGAGTTAGACTCCATCTCTACAATATATAAAATCATTTTACAATCCCTCCTTTCAAAGATCCAAGAGGACACTGGGAAAAGATCTCTCAATTAATATATCAGAAAAGGAGTGGAAAGTAGCAATGCAGAGAATTCACTCGCGCTCCATATGCGCTAAGCATACAATTATACAACTCAAAATTATATATCGAGCACATCTGTCTCGACTAAAACTCTCAAAATGTTTCCAGGGCATGATCCAACCTGCGAACGTTGCAACCAAGTCCCAGCCTCACTAGGTCACATGTTCTGGGCCTGCACCAAATTAACATTATTCTGGACAAAAATTTTAATTACCTTCAGACAGCCTTGGACTCACAATCCCTCCTAACCCATTAACAGCTGTGTTTGGGGTTCTTCCAGAGGGGCTTAAAGTGGAGAAAGACAAACAAATTGTGATTGCATTCACTACACTTTTGGCACGCAGACTTATTCTGATAAACTGGAAGAACCCAAACTCTCCTCTTTAAGTCAGTGGGAAACTGATGTGTTATATTATTTGAAATTGGAAAAAAATCAAATGCTCAGTTAGATGATCTGTACAGACTTTTTCAAAACATGGCAGGATCTAATCAGTAATATTTTAAAATAAGTTCATAAAGCACAGAGAATTTATTAATTTAGGTATGTTTACAAGCCTTAAATTTTACGCTTTGGCTTGCTCTCTCTCTCAGGGTGGGGATCGATCTGTTCTTAACTCAATTTTTCTTTTTGTAAAAACTTGATTTCTTTGTATGGATTGTAATAAAATTAATAAAAAAAAAAAAAACTAAACTAAATAGAATTTACAGGAGTGCAATTTTGTCTTGGGATATGGGCAAGCAGTTGTTAGGCAAGGTCAAATGCAAGCATGTGGCACATGACATTACTAGGTCAAAGGTATAAAGGTCAGGGTTGTACACTTCCTGGATGATCAGTTTTGTTGATACAGCAAAGAAGAGACTTGCAATCTTATTAGTGTTCAATCTGATTTTTGGCTACAAATTATTTTGTTAGTTGACTATGACTTTTGTCTTAGGTTTTTGCTCTGGTTTCATTATATTATTTTGGTTTTCTCCTCTGTGTTCTTTGAATTACAGTTTTGGGCTCTTGACCTGTGCTTATTTATAAGAATTTTGTGTTCCTAGTAACCACAATTTGCCTCCTGATTGCATTCTTATCTAAATACAGCAGCCACACAGCACAGTCAGTAAACAGTATTGCATGCAGCTGTGTATGATTAACTACTTTTAATTTAATGTCATTTTCACACAATAATTGCATTTTTAATTTATGAAATAAAAAATCATATGAATTGGTAGTTTGCTAGGGCTCAGCCACAGAGTATGTGACCATTTCACATACAGAACCTGAAAATTTACTGCATTACCGGTAATAATTTTGTTGATTCACAATCACATCCTGCTATTTCTGGGACTGATAGCATTCACATGTCTTGTCCTGAGAAAAGAAGTGAGTACACTGAAAGGAGCACAAAAGATCCTCCAAAACTACTGCAACTATCACTCTCTCATTGCAGCCTCCCAGAAAAAGAAGCAGTCCTGAGTGGACAAGGTGAAAGGCAGTGCCCTAGGCTAAACCATAGGAAACATAAGAGTCATCAGGAGGAAATGTGAATAATTAAATAATAATTATTAACATGCATAATGCTAAAGGATAGGTCAAATAACAGGCAATGATTTGATACATGCACAAACTACTAACCCCACCAACAGAGCCAGCCTCAAAACAAAATCGGCATCAATTCAGTATCTAACAATCTTATTTAGTTGCCCATACCTCTATCTTACAGTAGCTCTGAAAAATTCCCTCCATTTTATTGTGAACGCTTAATGGAGGTGTCATGTGATCATCATTTTTCACTGTATGAAGCCTTCAACCCCTCTAGAAGGATTAACAGTGAGATCTGATGTCCCAGACCTTCTCCCCACAATGTTCACTGCATCATCTCAGTGCCTCAGACTGTCCAAAGTCCCACTGGCCCCATTTAATAATAATACTGGTAACAATAACACAAAGAGCCAACAAGTTCGGTGGGGTGGCTCTGAAGCTAGGGATCTGCACTGCCAGATCGACTCCCGTAAATGCCAAAAGGGATTCTGCTCTGTTGGGCCCTTGAGCATGGCCCTTAACCTGCAATTGCTGAGCGCTTTGAATAGTGAGAAAAGCTATATAAATACAAAGAATTATTATTATTACTAGCAAAATACCCGCGCTTCGCAGCGGAGAAGTAGTGTGTTAAAGAAGTTAAAAAGAAAAGGAAACATTTTAAAAATAACGTAACATGATTGTCAATGTAATTGTTTTGTCACTGTTATGAGTGTTGCTGTCATATACTGTATATATATATACATATATATACGCACACACACACACATATAAACATTTATACATATACATATACACATCTACATATATATACATTTACATATACACACATACACACACACACATATACATATATACATATTGTCACAAGAATGAGACATACTCAGATAAAGGTTTGGGGCAGTCACTCGTATAATCTGGTTTCCTGGCTGCAAAATCGTTTTGTAGAAATACAGAACACTGAAGTGCATACAACCCGAGTCCAAAACAAGACTGAGGGAAAAGGGGAAGAGGGCAGGCTTTAAAGGGAAGACAGGAAGTGAGGTCATAAGGATCGGCATGTGTTCATCGCTCATTGGATCAGGCCCGGACGTGACATCAGGGGCCGGAGCTGGTAAGGTCTGTTTCCATTGGTTTGGTCCCGGAAGTGATGTCAAGAGAGCCAGGTGGAGTCTCCCGGGAATGGTCTACAGGTAAGTGAGAAAAAGAGTCAGTGCACTCTGCCACATCCCGGCATGCCTCCGAACTGCCTTCGTTTAAGCCTTTTAGCTGCCTCCCATGCACACATGTGTGACAATATACACATACATATATATATATATATATATATATATATATATATATATATATATATATATATATATATATATATATATATATATATATACAATACAATACAATACAGTTTATTTTTGTATAGCCCAAAATCACACAGGAAGTGCCGAATGGGCTTTAACAGGCCCTGCCTTTTGACAGCCCCCAGCCTTGACTCTCTGAGAAGACAAGGAAAAACTCCCAATAAAACCTTGTAGGGAAAATGGAAGAAACCTCGGAAAGGCAGTTCAAGAGAGACCCCTTTCCAGGTAGGTTGGGCGTGCAGTGGGTGTCAAAAGTAGGGGGTCCATACAATACAATATACAGAACAGAACAATTCCTTAAGACAGCATAATAATAAAAATTTTAGAAGTACGGTTTAACAGTAGATGATATGACATAATTAGGTTTGCATATTTTTTAGAGTCCTGGAGACCTCATCCATCTAGCTGCCTCCCATTTGGCCATGCCACGGCTGAAACGCGTTGCTCCGATGAAAGGACCCTCTTTCCCATGATTCCTGTGATCCTCCATCAGGGATGACTTTACCATAGGCAGGCAAACAACTTGGCAGGTGGGCGTGGCACCAATTGCCACATTTGGGTACCGAGAAAGAAACAGAATAGGTGAGGGTTAGTATTCAAATATAATTATCATGTTACTTATGTTATAGTGCTAATGACTAACAACAGAGATGCAGTATGTACAGTTAGTCAGCAGCTCTCGTCAGGATATGCTAAACTGAAGTAGTGAGTCTTCAGCCGGATTTAAAGGCTGAGACTGAAGGGGCATCTCTTATGGAAGCAGGAAGACCATTCCACAGTTTAGGGGCCCTGTAACTAAAAGCTCAACCTCCCACTGTTATTTTATTAATCCTTGGAATCCTAAGCAGACCAGCATCTTGAGATCTTAATGTGCACTCAGGTTTGTAAGTCATGATAAGTTCAGACAAGTAAGCCGGACCTTGGCCATTTAATGCTTTATATGTAAAAGGAGGATTTTGAAATCTGCCCTGAACTTAACTGGGAGCCAGTGAAAGATTTAAGAACTGGAGTTATGTGTTCATATTTTCTTGTTCTTGTAATAATTCTTGCAGCGGCATTTTGGATTAACTGGAGGCTGTATAGAGAACAGTTTGAACAGCCAGTGAACACCGCATTGCAGTAGTCAATCCTACTAGAGATAAATGCATGAATTAATTTCTCACAATCCTGTTTATTTAGAAAGCGCCTTCATTTCCTAACATTTTTAGATGGAAAAAACATGTTTTGGACGACTTTGTAATATAAACTTTAAATGACATGCTAGAGTCAAAGATAACTCTTAGATTACTTGGAAAAAATATAAAAAATATATAGAAAATATTGCTGTGATCAGCGTCATTCCCTCCAACAATTAACATCTCTGTTTTATCTGTATTTAAAGACAAAGTAGTTCTCATTCATCCATTTCTTTAATTCACTAACACAACTAATTAAAGACAACAAATGCTGGAGGTATGCACACACACACACACACACACACATATATATATATATATATATATACTAGCAAAATACCCGCGCTTCGCAGCGGAGAAGTAGTGTGTTAAAGAAGTAATGAAAAGAAAAGGAAACATCTTGAAAATAACGTAACATGATTGTCAATGTAATTGTTTTGTCACTGTTAGGACTGTTGCTGTCATATATATATATATATATATATATATATACACAGACATTATATATACAGTATATATATCTATATATATATATATATATATATATATATATAGATATTGTCACACACATGCGCATGGGAGGCAGCTAAAGGGCTTGAGTGATGGCAGTTCTGAGACAGGCGGGCTGTGGCAGAGGGCCCTGACTCTTTTTCTCACTTCCCTGTAGACCATCCCTGGGAGACTCCACCTGGCTCTCGTGACATCACTTCGGGACCGAACCAATGGAGACAGAACCAACAGGCGCCGGCCCCTGATGTCACGTCGGGCCTGATCCAATGAGTGACGAACACGTGCCCGATTCCCATGACCTCACTTCCTGTCTTCCCCTTTAAAAGCCTGCCCTTTTTCCCTTACCCTCAGTCTTGTCTTGGACTCGTTTGTATGCACATCAGTGCTGTTGTTGGTGAAAGAAACGATTTTTGCAGCCAGGATACCAAATATACGGGTGGCTGCCCCAAAACTTCTTCGAGTATGTCTCAGTTTTGTGACAATATATATATCTAAATCTATCTCTATATATATATACTAATAAAAGGCAAAGCCCTCACTCACTCACTCACTCACTCACTGACTCATCACTAATTCTCCAACTTCACGTGTAGGTAGAAGGCTGAAATTTGGCAGGCTTATTCCTTACAGCTTACTTACAAAAGTTGGGCAGGTTTCATTTCGAAATTCTACGCATAAGGGTCATAACTGGAAGCTATTTTTCCCCATATAATGTAATGGAGTCTTGAGTTGGAGATGGCATGGGGGCGAGTTTCGTGTGACATCATCACACCTCCCTACGTAAATGCGTAAGAAGAAAAACTGCACTTTATGTTGAAATTTTGGTTATTATTATTTAAAGACAATACTATTCTGAAAATGTACTTAAAGTACTTAAACTACCACTTTATTTTTAAGTCTGCCCAATTTTAACCAGGGATGATATTTTTGTTTCTGTTTTGAATTCAAATGCAGTTTAAAAGCTTTTTTTTCAGAAATTAAAACAGCTTCAGTTTACAATATTCATGTCCATGTCTATTATTTGATTCTGTAAGCCCACTAAAACCGTTTTAAATTAAAAAAAACATTTGCGATTTGGGGCAAATTTACGTGTGCGATTACATACGATTAATCAAGATTAATTCTTACACAGCCTCTAATTAATTGGATTAATTTTTAATCGAGTCCCACTAATATATATATATGTAGATATATATATGTAGATTTGTATATATATGTAGATATGTATATGTTGTATATACAGTATGTATATATGTGTGTGTGTATATATACAGTATGTGTATATATGTATATGTATATATATGTATGTGTGTATATGTATATATATAACTGTGTATATATATATGTGTATAGATGTGTGTGTGTATATATATTTATATATATGTTTATATATATGTATATATATATATATATATATATATATACTAGCAACACTCATGACAATGACAAAACAATTACATTGTCAATCATGTTATGTTATTATTAAAATGTTTCCTTTTCTTTTTACTTCTCTGCCAATGCAGGGATTTTACTATATATATATATATATATATAATATAAATAGATAGATATGACAACAACACTCATATCAATGACAAAACAATTACATTAACAATCATCTTACGTTATTTTTAAAATGTTTGCTTTTCTTTTCATAACTTCTTTAACACACTACTTCTCCGCTGCGAAGCGTGGGTATTCTGCTAATATATATATATATATATATATATATATATATATATATATATATATATATATATATATATATACATACTGTACATACACACACACACACACATTATATATATATCTATCTATCTATATATTGTGAAGGTTGCCACAGACAGACACAGACACAAACAGACGGACATCTTGTTCATCACCCAACACACCGTTTATTTACAATATTTACAAGTCCCTACCGTGCAATCACACACCCCAGTGCCTCCAGCACCGATTCCCCAATGTCCAGGCCACACTCTTCCAGTCTTTGTGCCTTTCTCCTGGTCGCCTCCCGTCCCTTTTATAGGAACCGGATGGGCTCCAGCTGCTTCCCGGCAATCTCCCGCGGACTCACCCACTGGCGGTGGCCACGGATCCCTTCAGGGCTGGGCTTTCAAGCCCTCTACCCGAGGCCTCCAGCATAACCAGGACGGACGCCCCCTCTCAGTCTGGAGGAGGCACAAGCCCTCTTCTGGTCCTCCTGGGTGGAGCCCAGCCGGGACCACACGGGATATACTGGCATCGGGGCGCCGCCTGACGGTGGCCACGGATCCCTACAGTTCTGGGCTTCCAAGCCCTTTACCCGAGGCCCCCAACACAACCAGGACGGACGCCCCCCCGCGGTCTGGAGCAGGCACAAGCGCTCCTCTGGTCCTCCTGGGCGTCCTACAATATCTATATATCTATACACACACATATATATATATATATATATATATATATATATATATATATATATATATATATATATATATATATATATAGATGGAGCCACTTCAAATAGCCGCGGCCGTGTGAATGGCGTGCGAATGGCGTCGGCTGCCCTATGCACGCCGTGATCCCCCTCCCTCTACTGACAGAAGGCGTGTCAAGATTTCACAGTAAACACGCCCATTCATGCCCTATTTATTCATTTACCTGGTTCCACCACTAGATGGCCCTTTGTTCTCAAGAACACGTTAACACACGCCAGCAATTTAGCTGCGCTGAGTTGCAATCACGTGATTTTAACATTATATTTTATTATTGTAATTATAACATTATATTATATTATTATATAGGAGCTTCCCTGTCTGCCTATCATATAGTGCCTTTTCTTCCTACCTACCTATCTATATATCTATCGCCTTAGCTGTTTTTTATATATCTATTATACAGTGCCTTCCCTGTTTATTTATATATCTAGTGCCTTCTCTGCCTGTCTGTCTGTCTGATTGCATATAGCACTGAACTTACTGCTCTGTACTATTCTGTCCTCTGCATATCCTGGAGTACAAAAGAAACAGCACCATACAGCAACATGTGCGAACTGGCAAGATCGGGGAAAAAACACGCAGTCACTGATTACAAACCGCAAGATGAATGAAAGAGACAATATATGTAAAAACATCATTGCACTAATGCAATATTATTTGAAAGCGAATAGCGTCAGATCGGGTTTGAATATGCGCCCGATCTGACGCTGTTCGTTTTCAAATAATATTGCAGGTACTGTGCGCTTGAAAGTGCTGCACTGAATAAGCTGACTCCTTCTGTAACAGCGTGTATTCAAACCCGATCTGACGCTAATATTGCATGTACTTAACTATTTTAGAATAAAAACATACATTTGATTTCAGTCAGTCTGTAAGAGCCAGTGTAAATGCATGATAATTGTAAAGGTTTGCTTTTTTTAAATTCAGTTCCATTCTCTCAGTCGCGTTCACGATCCCCCCCAATCTGACAATGCTGTTTTCACATAAAGACGCTATAACTCAAATGTGATTTATTTGGAGACGCTATACTCGAATGTGATTTATTTGGAGACGCGCTATACTCAAATATTATTTAAACAGGGAAGAAAGTACAATGTCAGGTGCTCATTCAGTGTAATAGGAACCATAGCACAGAGAGATGTGTACACTGCAACAAGTACACATGTCGTGAATGTAGGAAGGGTGTGTGGGAATTGTTAATATTTGAATGTGATGATTTTATACAGCACGGATCGAAATCAGCAATTCTTAGCATTGCACCACGCAAGCTGTCGTATCAACCGCTACTGTAACTTGCTTTATTTTTTCTTCACTTATCGTCTAGAATAAAAGTGCACTTGTTTTTTATTCTTGTACACCAACATATGTTCCTGTGTTTGAGCGACATGGGCATGCTCAAAATAATAGACGTGTAATGCCACAAAACTGCATGCAGGCACTTCAGTTCGCAAGCATTGATGCGAGAATGCAGTCACAAGTACACTGCAGAGCTACAGCGCATCTTTATGTGAAAACAGCATTCTCAGATGGGGGGGTAGGGAAGGATCCTGAACACGACTGAGAGAATGAAAAGTGAATAAAAAAAACTAACCTTTACAAGTATCATAAATTACACTGTTACACACTGAAATCAAATGCATGTTTTTATTCTAAAATAGTAAGACTAAGAGCAGTTTACTTCTCAAAACAAAGTGGTGCAGGATCGAACTCACGATCTTCTGACTCCCAGTCGGGAGCTGATTCAATTGCGCTACGGAGGCAGTCACGATAAACAAGTGTCAATGTCGCATGTTAAGGCGTTTTTTTTCTGCAGTTATATTTTTTGAATAAAAGCATACTTGTTCTGTTATATTTGTTCCTTTTGTGAAAGTGTTTGATATTTGGACTTCAGGCTTCATACATTATATAGTTTATGCTTACATTTTGTCATTTACTACTACAATATGAAAAACGTTTCTGTTTTAAAAATGTGTTTACACGGATTACTGTAGAAACGGAACACACGTGAAAAGCGTGTATTCCAAATAATGATCTATTATTTCCACTCTAAAACTCCACTTCACTCCCAGATAATCAATCAAGGCATGAGCTGGGAGAAGTTTGTGCACGTTCTAAGTCATTCGGGGGATGGAATAGCCGGCTACTTGCAGCTTTTCTTTTATCAGCACATTTAGATTAACAAAAGACACTGGCGGAGAGGTGAGAACGGTTTTAAGAAGCGATTGACTAGTTTTGGAAGAATACATTTTATTTCTAAAGTCGTGTGTGCGTGTTTTAATTGTTGGGGGATTGTTTGGGTATTTAAAAAAAACATTTACTTGAACCAACTACTTACAGTAAATGGGCAAAAAATGGGAGACGCCTTTGTTTTAAATAGTCAAAGAGTTGGGCTAACAATAATAATTATTATTAATATTATTACTGGTCATAGAAACAAATGAAAACAATAGTTAAACACTTGATCATATGTATCTGTGCTAGTTTGTGTTTGTGATTATGTGACCCATAATATTTTTTCTCAGTATAAATAATTTTTTGGGTTTTAAGAACTCCATCAAAAGAGCAAACACAAACTTAGAAGGAGTGGAAGGTGAGAAACCTCAGTGGAGAATCCTGACTATGACATGGTGCTAATTGCTCTGTGTGTGTTTTTTTGGTGGGGGGAGGGGTTCTTTAGACCTGTCTGCGCAAATGTGTTTGTGTTAAAGCCAACGGAGAAATGCAGGAGCGCACACACACACACCTCTCATCCACAAATGCTTTAACTTTTATCGTTGATTAAACCTATGAACACAGCTGTTCAGCAGTCCTAAACACAAGCGCATGGTCTATTTTTGTCCTTAATTAAAAGACATCAATACGTCAATAATTAACACAAAGATAACATTGTTTATTTTGCTGAATAAGGTAATAAGCTATATTTAAAATAAAACAAACCAGGAAGTAAGTGTTTTATACATTAAAGTACTCTGTATAACCAAGTGCCCTAACAAACAGCAACAGTGTACAGTACATACAAAGAGTGTGTGTGCTGGTGGGGATTGGAAGGTGAATTAGGATACCTCATTTACAAGACAAAAGACGGTCTGAGGTGTGACCCATGGGTTACATTGAACTGGAGTGGGACAATAGGCAAAGCCAAATTGCCCAAGAATTTAAAAGAGAAGGTGCACAAGACTGTCATGCAGAGATTTCCGGATCTGACAGCGCACCACTGGTTACGAGTCGGCTATTCCATCCCCCCAACGACTTAAAACGTGCACAAACTTCTCCCAGCTCATGCCTTGATTGATTATCTGGGAGTGAAGTGGAGTTTTAGAGTGGAAATAATAGATCATTATTTGGAATACACGCATTTCACGGTGTGTTCCGCTTTCTACAGTAATCCGTGTAAACACAACTTAACTGGGTCGGGAACACTTAATATAAAGCATTTAATGTGCTACATTAATTAATGACAGGGTTTGAGAAAATCTAGTAAATTAAACATTCATTTTAAGATTTAGTTTAGTTTGCGACATTCTACTGACAAAATAAACTATTAGAATAAAGTGGAAATGTCGACTTTAATCTCGACATAATTGGCGACAATAAAGTGGAAATTTCGAGAATAAAGTCAACATGTCGACTTTAATCTCGACATTAAATTTTTTTTTTCTTCACTGTGTCCGTATTTTTTTCACCGTGGCCCTAATACGCTTCCGTAATGTACACTGGCTCTACAGACTGACTGAAATCAAATGTATGTTTTTATTCTAAAATAGTTAAGTACATGCAATATTATTTGAAAACGAACAGCGTCAGATCGGGTTTGAATACACGCTGATGCTGTTACAGAAGGAGTCATCTTATTCAGTGAAGCAGTTTCAACGCACAGTACATGCAATATTATTTGAAAACGAACAGCGTCAGATCAGGCGCATATTCAAACCCGATCTGACGCTATTCGCTTTCAAATAATATTGCATTAGTCTTGATGATGTTTTACATTTTTCATTGTTTTCAGATATGATTGTATATTAGAACAATCTAGACGAGAACAGGCCATTCAGCCCAACAAAGCTCGCCAGTCCTATCCACTTGCTTCCTCCAAGAAAACATCAAGTCGAGTTTTGAAAGTCCCTAACGTCTTACTGTCTACCACACTACTTGGTAACTTATTCCAAGTGTCTATCGTTCTTTGTGTAAAGAAAAACTTCCTAATGTTTGTGCGAAATTTACCCTTAACAAGTTTCCAACTGTGTCCCCGTGTTCTTGATGAGCTCATTTTAAAATACAAGTCTCGATCCACTGTACTAATTCCTTCATAATTTTAAACACTTCAATCATGTCACCTCTTAATCTTCTTTTGCTTAAACTGTAAAGGCTCAGCTCTTTTAATCTTTCCTCATAATTCAACCCCTGTAGACCTGGAATCAGCCTAGTCGCTCTTCTCTGGACCTTTTCTAGTGCTGCTATGTCCTTTTTGTAGCCTGGAGACCAAAACTGCACACAGTACTCAAGATGAGGCCTCACCAGTGCATTATAAAGGTTGAGCATAACCTCCTTGGACTTGTACTCCACAGATCGTGCTATATAACCTAACATTCTGTTAGCCTTCTTAATGGCTTCTGAACACTGTTTGGAAGTTGATAGCTTGGAGTCCACTATGACTCCTAAATCCTTCTCATAAGGTGTACTCTCAATTTTTCGACCGCCCATTGTGTATTCAAACCTAATATTTTTACTTCCTATGTGTAATACTTTACATTTACTGACATTAAATTTCATCTGCCACAAATCTGCCCAAGCCTGTATGCTATCCAAGTCCTTCTGTAATGATATAACGGATTCCAAATTATCTGCTAATCCACCTATCTTGGTATCATCTGCAAACTTAACCAGCTTGTTACTTATATTCCTATCTAAATCATTTATATATATTAAAATAGCAGCGCCCTAGCACTGACCCCTGTGGAACACCACTCTTAACATCGCCAGTTCTGATGAGGTTCCTCGCACCATCACCCTCTGCTTCCTGTGTCTGAGCCAATTCTGCACCCATCTAAAAACATCACCCTGAATTCCCACTTCTTTTAACTTGATGCCCAACCTCTCATGTGGCACCTTATCAAATGCTTTCTGAAAGTCCAGATAAATAATATCATAAGCTCCACTTTGATCGTATCCTTTTGTTGCCTCCTCATAGAATTCCAACATGTTAGTAAAACACGACCTCCCTCTTCTGAACCCATGCTGACTGTTCAGAATAACTCCTGTCCTTGTCATGTGTTGCTCAATCTTATCCTTAATAATTCCTTCCATTAATTTTCCTGTGATGCTTGTTAAGCTTACTGGCCTATAGTTGCTTGGATCTGCCCTGTCACCCTTTTTATATAATGGGATGATATTTGCCATTTTCCAGTCCTTTGGAATCTCTCCAGTGCACAGTGACTTCCTAAAAATATGTGTCAAGGGTTTATATATGTACTCACTAGCCTCCTTAAGAACACGAGGATAAATATTATCTGGGCCTGGTGATTTGTTTGATTTCATCTTATTTAATCTGAGCAGCACTTCTCCCTCTACAATTTCCAAATCCCTCAGTACCTCCTTAGTAGTTGTGTTTACCTCTGGCAGGTTATCCACTTGCTCACTTGTAAACACCTCAGAAAAATGTAAGTTTAGGGCATCTGCTATTTCATTGTCTGTATCTTTTAATTCCCTTTACTATTCCTGATGAACTTGACCTCCTCCTTAACTGTTCTTTTACTACTAAAATACTGAAAGAATCTCTTGGGGTCTTCTTTCGCCTTATCTGCTATATTCCTCTCCAACTGTCTTTTAGCCTCTCTGATATCCTTCTTAATGGTTGCCCTCATTTTCTCATACGCTACGGTTCTCTTTGCAGTCATTAGTCTTATATGCCTTATACAGCAGTTTTTCCTTTGCAACTTCTTTTTAAATCTTTATTAATCCATCGTGGAGATTTTTTAGTTTCCTATTACTTCCAAATTTAGGTATGTATCTGTCCTGCATTACATGTAAAACATTTTTAAACCTGTTCCACTGCTCCTCGACTGTCTCCACATTTAAAAGCTTATCCCAGTCTATCCTACTTAGACTTTGTCGCATCTGCTCAAAATTAGCCCTACTAAAGTTCAACTTAACAATTTTAGTCTTTGCATCTGTACTCTTACAAAATACTGAGAATTGTATTACATTATGGTCACTTGACCCTAGTGGTTCAATCACCTCTACACCCTCAATTCTATCCTGATTATTACAGAATACTAAATCCAGATAGGCTTCACCCCTTGTTGGTGCTTTAACATGCTGTGTTAAAAACAGTCGCGATTACTTCTAAAACTCCTGCTCTTGTGCTCCTCCATCTGTAAGGTTATCCCAGTTAATATTTGGATAATTAAAGTCCCCATGACTATAATATCCCCTGTAAACTTGCCTTTTGATATTACTAAAAGATGTGTGTTGAAATTACTGTCTGAATTGGGTGGTCTATAACACACTCCTAAAATGAGACCTTTTCCCTAATATTTTCCAGGCGAAGCCACATGTCCTCACTAAGATGGGGCTCATCATCCAACTGAAGATGACTTACATTTAATTCCTGTTTGGCATAAACAGCAACCCCACCTCCTTTTCTGTTCTGTCTATCCTTCCTAAAAATGTGTATCCCTCTATGTTACACTCATCCCCATCTTTGTTATTTAGCCAGGTTTCCGTTATTGCTATAATATCATAATTGTGCTCTGCTACATACAACTCCAACTCACTTACCTTATTTTTGATACTTCTAGCATTAAGGCAAGCTATTTTTAATGTGTTAATCCTTCTATCTTTACGTGTTTGCTTAAAATTTACATTACTATGCATTTTTATTTCTACACCATTGTTTGTTCTTCCATGTATAGATCTAAATCTGGCCTGTCCTAAACTCCCTGCCCCCATTCCCTAGTTTAAACAATCCTCGACTAGCCTACACATACGCCTCCCCAATACATTGGTGCCCCTCCGGTTCAGATGTAACCCGTCACGCGGAACAGGTCCCATCTGTTCCAAAAGGAGTCCCAATGCCCCATAAACCTATACCCTTCTACCCTGCACCAAGATTTGAGCCACGCGTTAAGCCTTCTAATCTCCTCAATCTTACCTGGACTGGCGCTGGCACAGGCAGAACTTCGGAGAAGACTACCTTGTCAGTTCTGCTCCTCAGCTTGGTACCTAACTCTTTGAATTTGGATCGCAGAACTGACAGACTACCCTTATGTATGTCATTTGTTCCAACGTGGACAATGACAACTGGATCCACCCCGCTCTGGCCAAGAGCCTATCCACCCTTCCAGGAGGTCTCCCACCTGTGCTCCCGGAAGGCAACACACCGTCGAGACTCTCTCTCTCTGGAGCACACCTGCGCTTCAATCCCCCTAATGATTGAGTCCCCAACTATCACTACCTCTCTTTTTGGGAACTGGTTTTGAGGTGGCCCGTTGGGGCTCCTCAACCCTGCCTACCACCTCAGAATTATCAGAGTCACCGTCCAGCTCCGCCAGGACATGATAACGGTTAGACACTTCTAATTCTGGGGTTGATGCCCCCGGACAGTGTGCACCCTTTACCTTACGCCTTGCGACTGTGACCCACCTATTCCTACCTGTCTGGTCTGGAATCTCCTCCCGCCACCTTAGGGGTGCACACTATCTCTAAAGGACACCTGGGCCAAGTCCGCCAATTCTCTATTACAACGCAGGTCAGCCAACTCCTCCTCCAGTTCAGCGACCCTGAGCTCGAGGTGCTGGATCAGCTGGCATCTCTTGCAGATGTAGCCCTCATAGACAACTGGCTCTTCCAAACCATCATCTAAAAAGTCCAACATCCAACAGGACTTGCATTGCACTGGCCTCATTATTAAAATTTGATTTGGGATTACTAAGCTGCCTTAACTATATATTTTTTTTTTCTTAAAATTAAATTTCTTCTTCTTTCAGCTGCTCCTTAACTTAAATGGTAACACTAAGATCTGCTACAGATATTTTACACCTTTTCCCCTTAAGCTCCTGTACTGTTCTCCCTCTCAGCTGCCTGCTGTTTGCCTTTCTATGAGGTTAACTTTACTTTTCTCTGTCTCTTCTAGCTTTGCGCTCTTCTTACTTATAAGCTCTTCACTCGCACTGTTTGTATTCCCCCGTATTAATGAACCAATACGCTGTCGCCCACTTAACTGTTCTGCCTCTGGACGGCTAAGGACTGTTTAATCTAAAATAAACAAATAAATAAAACTTTACTACCTTATTTGCTCCTACTGCTCCTTGTGCCTGATCGGTGTCTTAACGCAGGCCGCTTACCTGCACTACTGAGTTTCCACCTTTTACTGCTTTGAAGTCAGCCGCGGCCTTTTTTTCTTTTCCTTTAAACTAAGGAATCGCTGTTACGACGACGCGGTTATTTATTTACAAATGCCGATATCAGTTACTGCTGCTTTCTACCCTGCCGCCTCGATGCTAATTCAAATACAGATAACAAGAAAAAGAACAAGTACAAATAACTTTTCCAAGCGCACTTCCAAACACCCAGCTACTTTTGCTCTTGTGCGGGCGAAAAAAAAAGCAAAAAACCCTTCTAAAGGGAAAAAAAGCTTTGAAAATTCCCACACGGTTCCTTAGAGGCAACCAAAACCCAAGTTTTTAAGAGCAAAATGTATTTTTTTAATGTAAATCTCACACCACAGAACAAACCAACACTCTCAACAGACTCTAGCGTTTACAAAGCACACGTGACTCTCAGCTCTTCATGTACATATATTGTCTCTTTCATTCATCTTACGGTTTGTAATCAGTGACGCGTTTTTTCCCCGATCTTGCCAGTTAAGCACATGTTGCTGTATGGTGCTGTTTTTTTTTGTACTCCAGGACATGCAGAGGACAGAATAGTACAGAGCAGTGAGTTCAGCGCTATATGCAATCAGACAGAAAGACAGACAGGCAGAGAAGGCACTAGATATATAAATAAACAGGGAAGGCACTGTATAATAGATATATAAAAAACAGCTAAGGGGATAGATATATAGATAGGTAGGAAGGAAAGGCACTATATGATAGGCAGACAGGGAAGCTCCTATATAATAATGCAATATTATTTGAAAACGAATATGTAAATGCATGATAATTGTAAAGGTTAGCTTTTTTTTTTAAAATTCAGTTCCATTCTCTCAGTCGCGTTCACGACCCACCCCCCCCCCCCAAATCTGACAATGCTGTTTTCACATAAAAACGCGCTATAACTCAAATTTGATTTATTTGGAGACGCGCTATAGCTCAATGTGATTTATTTGGAGCGCTACTATACTCGAATGTTATTTATATAGGGAAGAAAGTACAATGTCAGGTGCTCATTCAGTGTAATAGGAACCATAGCACAGAGAGATGTGTACACTGCAACAAGTACACATGTCGTGAATGTAGGAAGGTGTGTGGAATTGTTAATATTTGAATGTGATGATTTTATATAGCACGGATCGAAATCAGCAGTTCTTAGCATTGCACCACGCAAGCTGTCGTATCAACCGCCTACTGTAACTTGCTTTATTTTTTCTTCACTTATAGTCTAGAATAAAAATATTTTACTAACTAGTTTTATTAATTAATTACTTAATAATAAATAGCATAATCATCATGGGTTGTGTATTGAGTGATTTAACAAATCTGTTTTATTAATCGGTTTGTTGTTTTTTTTACCACGTCATCTATTTATGAAACTATGTTGACAATACAAGAACTGCCTATACAGTATATTAAAGATACGGTATAGGGCTTCCTGGACACTGCAGTTAACTGAAGCAGTCAATGCTCCATCTGGCGGGATTATACAGCATTGCAACCATCTTTTAGAAAGCGCATGGGGCGTTTATGGGGCGGGCATCGTTAACTGCGTCATCGCTGGGATCACATTCCATGCACGGATCGTGCATGGTCCTGTCATGCTGTGCTGTGTCCTGTGGTGCTGTTTGACGGGCTCCCACTGTATATATATATATATATATATATACACTATATATATATATATATAGCAAAATACCCGTGCTTTCGGCTGAAAGTACTGCCTTAAAAGTTAAACCTTTTTAAACTGAGGTAAAATATACCAATAATTATTTGTTAAGGATCTCTTTGTATACCACATTGTGAGTTCGGCCCTCTAGTTGTAATATGACCAAGCTGTGCGCTAAGCTTACTCTTAAGCATGCAAGTACAGTTGGCCATGTGAACAGTAATCTTGTTTCAAATCTCACAGCTTGGATTGCTGCTTTCATAATCGGTTTGAGTTTAATGGTTTGTTTCAATTACGACAGTATTTGTAGGACTTGTGTTGAAGTGACATTCGGCATCTGTCAAGCGTTGTAAGTATACAACCAGTTTCATCGATAACTTCATATCCAGCTTTTGAGAGTTTAAACATTCATAAACATCAAAATGTCCACTACTGACATCGTTACCTGTGAATCTAAGATGTTTAAGAGGCATTGGCGGTTGTCCAAAGGTGTAAAATATTTGGCCATTTCGGTACACTTGAAAGTGACAACCGAACAATTCAGCGGCAGCCATCAACTCACATGCAGATGCATAGGTGAAGGGCTTAAATCTTATAGTGCTCCTGTGTAGTATAATTATCTCCTGTACCGTCATCAGTCCACACCTTGAACCTGTCCCAGTCATTCAATACATAAGACACAATGTTTCTCCAGATATTAAGAGTGAGCCTGATATGGCGTGCAATATGTAATAAAGAGAATGGAAAAGATAGGTGCCATCTCCGGGCATAGAAACCACTTTGGTAAATGACAGTTCTTTGATCGATGGTGATCACCTCGATAGGCATGTTAGGTACGGTTCGAATGACAAAGGAAATGGGTACCTGAACAATGTAAAGTAAGTCTAAAATACCTGCACAATAACTATAATCGTAATAAATGAACAATAAAACAGCGGGAGAAGCCGTGGATTAAATAAAAAGGCTGTAGTTATCAGCAGGGAGACGTGAATCCCGTGGCAAAGCAAGGAAGGGAATGTAGAGACTGGAGCGACGGACGGCCTTATATAGGCAGGCAGCCAACAACGTGGGAGGCGTTGGGATGGGGGACCCAATGCCGCCTCACACAGTGACTGAGCTGCAGGCTATGGACGTATATATGTACGTAAGTAGGATTCAGTTAGCGTTGGGAACCCGCATACCAAATTTCTTGAAGATGGGTCCATAAGTAACAAAGACTGTTGAAAAGTTCAATATGGTGGCATCATACCACCGAAATAAGTACCAAATTTCAGCCTTCTACCTACACGGGAATTTGGAGAATTAGTGACGTTGGAAAGTTCAATATGGCGGCCGACAGTGGCGTCATACCATCGATATAAGTACGTACATCGGTTTCGGTTAGCGCAGGGAAGCCGCCTACCAAATTTTGTGAAGATGTGGTCAGCCTTCTACCTACATGGGAAGTTGGAAAATTAGAGACGTTGGAAAGTTCAATATGGCAGCCGACAGTGGCATCATACCATCGATATAAGTATGCATATCGGTTTCAGTTAAGCGCAGGGAAGCCGTCACCAAATTTCGTGAAGATGGTTCAACAAGGCAGACGTTGTCGACCGTTATCGAGCGTTATGACCGTTACGTGTAGAATTTCGAAATGAAACCTGCTTATCTTTTTTAAGTAAGCTGTAAGGAATAAGCCTGCCAAATTTCAGCCTTCTACCTACACGGGAATTTGGAGAATTAGTGACGTTGGAAAGTTCAATATGGCAGCCGACAGTGGCATCATACCATCGATATAAGTACGCATATCGGTTTCAGTTAGCGCAGGGAAGCCGTCTACCAAATTTCGTGAAGATGGTTCAACAAGGCAGACGTTGTCGACCGTTATCGAGCGTTATGACCGTTACGTGTAGAATTTCAAAATGAAACCTGCTTATCTTTTTTAAGTAAGCTGTAAGGAATAAGCCTGCCAAATTTCAGCCTTCTACCTACACGGGAAATGGGAGAATTAGTGATGAGTGAGTGAGTGAGTGAGTCAGTGAGGGCTTTGCCTTTTATTAGTATAGTTATATACACACAGATACATATACATATATATATATACATATCTACATATATATATACATATCTACATATATACACACATATATATATATATATACATATCCACATATGTATATATACACATATATATATATCTACATTTATATATACACATACATACATACATATTATATATATATATATATATATATACTGTATATAGCAAAATCCCCTGATTTTAAATTTTTATTAAGAAGAAAGAAAACCTTTTTAAACAGAGGGAAAATATACCAATAACTATCTGTTAGGATCTCTTTGTATACCACGTTGTCAGTTCAGCACTCGGTTGTAATATGACCAAGCTGTGCACTGAGGTTACTCTTGAGAATGCAACGATAGTTGTCCAGGAGAAAAGCAATGTTTCCTCAAATCAATGGCAACCTTTTGTAAGGTCTGTCCCTGAGACTTATTACTTGCCATCGCGAAGCAGAGCCTTACTGGAAATTTGAGGCATTTGAATTGAAATGGGAGATCAGAGAGTATAATGGTGATGCGAGGAATACATTCAGAGTGTGACGCTCTGCTGTTTTGTGTAGCTGCCTTCACACAGCTTCTCCCTGCTTTATAAATGAACGGCATATAAGCCCGTCGCTTTCTCCTTGCTTCAGCGGTTCTGTACTGTTTTATTGTTCGTTTATTACGATTGTTATAGTTATTGTGTAGCTATTTGAGACATACTTTACTGTTCAGGTACCCATCTATATATATAATTCACTAAGGCAAGACAACCATGGAAACCACGCGATGGGGTGTGGATTCACTAAGCCGCGACAAGTGAGACACCTATGGCGACGCAGGAAGGAGCCACGCCTCCAACTCCAAGACCATTGGATATGACGACAACTAACAGAGCCACGCCACCAACTCGGACGCGCGCACAGAAAAACCGGCGTAATTTAAATTAAGTCTGTCGTAGAGGTCACATGTAGCTCCGACCCACGCTGACTGTTAATAGAGGCATGTTTCTCTGGAGGTGAATCGCCATATGCGGCGTGTAAAACTGTTTCGAGGGTATCCCATGGGATCCTTAAAACGTTCTTTACAACTGAGGTTAAAACACAATGAAGTGAGCAGTCTTTAAAAACGAAGCTTTGTTACGACGCATGACCGTGTGCACTATAGCAAACTGTTTTACACGCTACATACAGCAATTAGATCGCGATAAACATGCGTCTTCTTAGATACTCCTGCACTTTGTACACACCCCTCCCACCGTGGTCGGTGTCTTGGTGGATTATATATAGAAAGGCAGCCAAAACCGCAGACAGAGCAATGAAAAGTCTACGTGAGTCACAGGTGCATCTGGACTGTACAAAGACGACAACGACTGAAAGTGACGAGTTGGAGGTGAGCACGAGTAGGCAGTGTATACTGAACGAGAAATCAGCAGACTAGCATGACGGAGGGAGCGGGTGGATGACCTTCTCCTCCTCCCGCTCCACCCTGAGCGCGCACGGACAATTGTGTGTTAGTTCGTTCCATGCATTGGTTAAAGCCCAATGAAGGAAGCAGTCTTTAAAAACCAATAAGCCCTGTGCCTCTGTTTCATTACCGCCTCACGTGCTTCACCAATGCAGGCCCTGCAACAGGCGATCCGGCGGCGTATTCCCATGACCCGCGGGCAGCTAACGGTAACCAAAGTCTTTGGGTTCAGGGGGGAGTATGGTTACAAATCTGAAACTTAAAGGAATTGACGGAAGGGCACCACCAGGTGTGGAGCCTTTCGCTTCATTTGACTCAACACAGGAAACCTCACCCGGCCCGGACACAGACAGGATTGACAGATTGATAGCTCTTTCTCGATTCTGTGGGTGGTGGTGTGACGATGTGGGTTCTGGCTCCACGCTCCCATGGCTGTTTGGGAACCCTTGAACCCAACACCGTCGATAATGTTACCGAGTGAGCTAGTCAGTGAAGGCAAATAAACAATTGAGCAAGGGGTGGTGCAAAAGTGCAATAGTGCTTTATTAAAAGCAGTCAACAAATCAAAAACAGTGTTCCAATAAATAGTGCAGTTTCAAAGTTCATTAAATAATCCACAAAATGAAAACGTGGAGTAAAACTAATATATAGAAAAACAATCCTTAAAATCGGAGGTTAAAATCTTCTCTTGGAAGCAGTTTTAAAAACAACAATCCGGTGCTCTTCTGTTAGCGCCTCACCTGCTAATCCCGCTTGGGCCCAGCAGCAGGCAAGACGCCTCTGCAGCTGCCCTCCTGAAACACACGCATCGAGACTGGAGACCTCCCAACCCTGGCTCATGGCACTCATCCCAGTCCCGGAGAACTTGGTTTCCAACCAATGGCCAGGTCGCCACGCTGGGGATTCCAGCACCAAGTCTCCGACTTCCGCTGCCTTCCATGGCCTCTCTGCGCCAGTCGCCTTCCCTGGTCCCTCCCGCTACCTGATCGCTCAGCGGGAGCGACATCAACACAAACGCCTGGGTGTCGGCCTAACACTCAGCTTCCACGCAGCTGTCCACGGCCGATCGCGTGCTCACCACACTCACGCACCGCCTGCTTCCTCTCCTGCTCCCAGTAACCTCCGTCCTTCTCCTTTCCTTTCTCTCTCCGATCGCTTTCTTACCCCAACGCGTTTCTTTTCTCCCTAAAACCGACTCGCTTCTTTTAAAATGACGAGGCCACAGCAGCTGCAGCATTAGCCACGGGACATCATGAATGTGGGCAGTTCCTCACCTGTGCACTGGGTGAGAAACGCCATACCCTACGGATCGCCCCGCGGCCCACTATGTCCCCTCACTAAGCCGCGAGCACATCGATTACTTATTTAAAAAATGGCCTGTGTTCAGTGAGCTGTGGACCCTTAACACCACAGGTGGTGCATGGCAGTTCTTAGTTGGTGGAGCGATTTGGCAGGTTATTTCCAAAAACGAACGAGACTACCGCCTGCTAAATAGTTACACGACTCAACAGCGGTCGGCGTCCAAATTCTTAGAGGGACAAGTGGCTTTCAGCCACGTGAGATTGAGCATTAACAGGTCTGTGATGCACTTGTATGTCCGGTACTGCACGTGCGCTACAGTGAATGGATCAACGTGTGTCTACCCGGCGCGGGGAGGAGTGAGTAAGCCGTTGAACCCCATTCATGATGGAGACCGTGGCTTCCAATTGTTCCCCACGAACGAGAAATTCCCAGTACGTGCGGGTCATACACTCGCACTGATTACGTCCCTGCCCTTTGTAAAGCCCCACATGGTCTGGTGACTTGGTGGATTATATATAAAAAAAAGCAGCCGGAACCGCAATGAACAATGAAAAATCAACGTGAAAACCGACTGAGGCGGTGTTTGGAAAATTAACAGTCAACATGACTCACAGGTGCGTGTGGACTGTACACAGACGAAAGCGACTCAGGTAGGGAGTTGGGGCGGGCACATAAGCGGCAGCATGCGTACTGAACGAGCGGCGTTCAACCCCGTCCTTCACTTTGAAAGGAAAAAGCGCGACGGCGCCCCTCTGGTTTTCAGTCACGGACAATTGTATGTTGGTTCGTAGCGTGCATTGTTGCAATGTTACTTTTCTTGGTGGTTTATCAAATTACGGATTTTTCAAATGTTTATTTTTCCTCTGTGCTTAAAATCATTTAAAAGCGGTTTGATTATGCGGGCATGTAAGCACGCTGGGTTGGCTAGTTTCCTTTATTTAATTTGCTGCTTGTACGCTATTTTTTGTTCGTTTATTACGATTATAGATATTTTTTTATTCCCTTCTTTAGCTGACTGCCTGCTCATATAAGTGCTCCGCTGGTTTTTGTGAAGCAGCCTTTACACAGCTTCTCGCTGTTTTATAAATGAACGCATATAAGGCCATCCTTTTTCTTTGCTTCGCCAAGGAAGCTGCCTTTTTATTTAATCCACTGGTTCTCCACTGTTTTATTGTTTGTTTATTACGATTGTTATAGTTCTCTTTATATAGCATGTTGTCAGCACTCCGGTTGTAATATGACGAAGCTGCGTAAGCTCACTCTTGAGAATGCAACGTATAGTTGTCCAGGAGAAAAGCAATCTTCCCTAAAATCAATGGCAACCTTTTGTAGGGTCTGTCCCTGAGACTTATTACTTGCCATCGCGAAGCAGAGCCGTACTGGAAATTGGAGGCATTTGAATTGAAATGGGAGATCAGAGGGTATAACGTGGATGCGAGGAATATATTGAGTGTGGAGATACTCTAGAGACAGCGTGTGTATTAACTTGTGGATTTTTCTGTGAGTATTTGGTGGCAGCATGACGAAGTTGCTTTCACAAGACCGCGTTAGCTGTGGAGCTCAGCTCGGAGCATATTCTTTTCCTGCCTTGTCAATTGTGTAATGTGTTTTTTGAACTGGTTTGATGCATGAAAGTGATCACTTTCGTATTGCGTGCTCAGTCAGTTCACGTGAGCTGCTCTCTTGTGTAATGTTGCGATGTCCACGGTTTTATTTAATGTTAGCTAAGACCCGGCACTTAAAAGTTTCTCACTACAGCAATTTTAACTCCGTTACAAAGTGATCCAAAGTCTCGTTTATACCTCATGTCTTCTCATTAAACTTGTATCTCGTGAATAAAGTATTCAACAAAGGCATGACAGACGCAGCGTAGCGCTGTCTATAAACTTCATTTAAACTTACGATTTACACCGTGCTTTGTTTCGCAGTTGCTGCACTTCTGAATAAACTTGTATGCTTCTTCAGCGCCTTTGGAGCTCTTCCTTTGTTTCTACGCACATGCTCACAGTCAGTTGAGGTGATTACGTGGGAGGCGTGATTTATGCGACACCCAACTCCGCCCCCCACGGCCATTGAGCTGAAGTCCATTACAGTATATGGAGAAAAATAGGTTGCAGTTATGACCATTACACATAGAATTTTGAAATGAAACCTGCCCAACTTTTGTAAGTGACTCACTCATCACTAATTCTCCAACTTCCGGTGTAGATAGAAGGCTGAAATTTGGCAGGCTCATTCCTTACAGCTTACTTACAAAAGTTAAGCAGGTTTCATTCAGTCATAACGGTCTAATGGTCGACAACATCTGCCATGTTGAACTTTCTTATTTACGGCCTCATCTTCATGAAATTTGGTGGCGGCTTCCCTGTGCAACCAAAACCAATGTATCGCGTTCTTATTTCAGTGGTATGATGCCACTGTCGGACGCCATATTTAACTTTCCAATGTCACTAATTCTCCAACTTCCCGTGTAGGTAGAAGGCTGAAATTTGGCAGGCTCATTCCTTACAGCTTACTTACAAAAGTTAAGCAGGTTTCATTTCGAAATTCTACGCGTAACGGTCATAACGGTTAACAACATCTGCCATGTTGAACTTTCTTATTTATGGACCAATCTTCACGAAATTTGGTAGGTGGCTTCCCTGCGCCAACCAAAACCAATGTACTGTCTTATTTCGTGGTATGATGCCACTATCGGCCGCCATATTGAACTTTTCATTTACTTATGGGCCCATCTTCAAGAAATTTGGTATGCGGGTTCCCAATGCTAACTGAATCCTACTTACATACATACAGTATATACGTCCATAGCCTGCAGCTCGGTCACTGTGTGAGGCGCCGTTAGGTCCCCCTTCCCAACGCCTTCCACGTTGTTGGCTGCCTGCCATTATAAGGCCGTCCGTCGCTCCGGTCTCTACATTCCCTTCCTTGCTTCGCCACGGGATTCACGTCTCCCTGCTGATAACTACAGCCTTTTTATTTAATCCACGGCTTCTCTGCTGTTTTATTGTTCGTTTATTACGATTATAGTTATTGTTTAGGTATTTTAGACTTACTTTACATTGCTCAGGTACCCATTTCCTTTATCATTCCAACCGTAATTCCCCATTAACATGTCTATCGAGGTGATCACCATCGATCAAAGAACTGTCACTTATCGAGTGGTTTCCATGCCCGGAGATGGCACCTACCTTTTCCATTCTCTGTGTTACATATTGCATGGCCATATCAGGCTCACTCTTGATCCGGAGGAACATTGTGTCTTATGTATTGAATGACTGGGACAGGTTCAAGGTGTGGACTGGTGATGGTACAGGAGATAAATTATACTACACAGGAGCACTATAAGAGTGAAATGCTTAAGCCCTTCATCTATGGTTCAGCATGTGAGTTGATTGCTGCTGCTGAATTGTTCGGTTGTCACTTTCAAGTGTACTGAAATGGCCAAATATTTTACACCTTTTGACAACTGCCAGTGCCTCTTAAAACATCTTAGACTCACAGGTGACGATTTCAGTAGTGGACACTTTGATGTTTATGAATGTTTAAACTCTCAAAAGCTGGATGTGAAGTTATCGATGAAACTGGTTGTATACTCACAACGCCTGACAGATGCCGAATGTCACTTCAACACAAGTCCTACAAATCCTGTCGTAATTGAAACAAACCATTAAACTCAAACCGATTATGACAGCAGCAATCCAAGCTGTGAGATTTGAAACAAGATTACTTTTCACATGGCCAACTGTACGTTGCATGCTCAAGAGTAAGCTCAGCGCACAGCTTGGTCATATTACAACCGGGGGGTCGAACTCACAATGTGGTATACAAAGAGATCCTTAACAAATAATTATTGGTATATTTTCCCTCAGTTTAAAAATGTTTCATTTTCTTCTTAATAAAAATTTTAAGGCATTACTTTGCCGCTGTGAAGCGATGGGTATTTTGCTAGTAGATTATAAGTTTAAAGGTGGATTCATACTTCTGCGTTGAATTGTGCCATAGCCTGCGTGGTCTATGGTGTAGCCTGATGTGCACTCCTCAAAATGTGACCCGTCGTTGCATTGATGCTATACCTTTGCAGACCACTATGACTATAATTGGTCAGTTTGGTAACTACATATTTCCTGGAATGTATTTCCATTTGTTTTCCACTATTCTGAATTAACATGGAGTAGATCAAGGAAAGACTGGTTAAAGAAGTTAGAAAATATACACATTCATTTCATACCTCATTACAACAGTACAAATAGAATCACATGGCGGCCTATTTGTGGCATGAAATATTGGCTAACTTCAGTTTGGAAATCGGCGAATGTATAAAAAAGCGGAAAACTGTGACAGACAAATTTATTTGCCTATGGTAGAAATGACTAGCAAGAGGATCAGTGATCCTGGTGGGCAAAAACTACCTGCATTTTAATTGATCCATCATTTTTCTTGTATGCTACAAACACCTCCAACTAGTGTGCAGGCATGTGCCTGCAGTTCAATGCAGAAGTGTAAACTTACTTTTGATGGTGTAGGCCTGACATAGAAGTATAAATCAGCCTACAGTCTCCTTCCCGCAGACATTCTGTTGCCTCCTAAACCTTAACCATAATGCTAGTGCAAAGAGATGTAGACAGGCTTCTCTTTTTATCTCCCATGCCCAATCCATGATATGATAGTAGCATAATTAAAGCTGCATATAAACGGACTGAGATGCCAATAATACACAAAAGTGTAGCTTGCGGTGGAGTTCAGACCCCATCATGACAGGATTCATGACTTGATTCTTTACTTTGTTCACACATGCCCTAAACCCAGGGATTTTTTTGATAAATTCCTGGGATAGTCTACATATGTGAAATGGACTAAAGGTAAACATTAAAAAGTACAAGTTTTGGAACTCAGATGGCATCTGTGGTGCAAAACTGAGAATGGCACAGTGCTCACAGGTATGAGCTGCTTAGGCTCATATTGCTGCCACTGGAAATACCATAATTAAAATAAGAGTGCTGTGGGGCCAGCTCAGTATTTAAGACTCGAGTGTGCAAAACATTTAGTTTATTTAATGAACTCATAAATGAATCATCTTGAAATTCACAAAAAGTCTCTTCTTCACTATAGAAAATTATCCAATAAAAAAGTATATACACATTTTTTGATGTTTTTTCATTTTTTTTCTCGTTCTCTCCTTTACTGAGAAAATCTCACAAGGCATTCTAGTGTGATTTTCAGAATGAGTTTCTAATCCGATTGTTGATCAATCAAAGAGGGAATTTGTCACTCTTTTATTGTCAAGAGGAAAAGGATCTACAATAAGGAAGAAGTTTGGTAATGAGCTCTATATACCAAGAAAGAACAGAGAAAGGGATCCTGTATAGGCAGCTTAAACTCCAAAAAAATTTGGAGATGGTAGGCTCTTCAGCAATTTGTGTTGTTTTGTAAATAGTAATTATCACTGAAGCAAATCGCAAGCTTATGCACCACTTTGCAGAACACTTCAGAGCGCCTTCATAATATTCCCACCTGTGCAAAGGAGTTTAAAATGTAAATTCTGAATAATGTGCTGCCTACAGCCCTCCTGCAAAGCACCTTTTAAGTTAGAAACAAGCCCAGGTGTTACAGCTAACTTGATGGTTACCTCTGAAGGATATTTCTTCTGCAGTATTTAACTTATTTTTATTATTAACTTCAACGTGTTAAACTTATGTTTAAGAAATATTTCAAAAATTACTTACAGTATAACAGAAATAATTGCATAGCAATAGAATCTGTTTTTCAGATTTTACCAATTGCAAAATTCAGTAGCTCTTTTAAGTTCTGCGCCCTATTATATTATGCAGTGAATACTCCTACTCTTGTCGTATGTTGTGTATATTGATCTCCCACCCCCGTTATCTCCCATGTCCCCAGCAGTAGTAAAGAATGCTTGTGTTTGTGACTGGTGTGCAAGTATGCCTCGACGCTGTCTCTCTAGCACTAACAAGCAGTCACAGTAGAAAATGTGACCTGGATTCACCTTACCACCTCAGAAGATCAAATTCTTCCTGGGTTACGAGCATCTGCTTTATTAAGTATTTTATGAAGACATGATTGGAGAGAGCATAGTTACATGGTTACATAGGTCAGGCTCGGTTGATAAATTGAGCAAAAACAATAACAACAAGAGCTAGACAAAGTGGAACTAAAAAAATAAGTACCAAGACGAAAACACAAACGGCCAAGAGAACAAAAGAGTACTTGAGAAGCTGGCAGTAAAAAGATGAAAACATCTGTCATCCCCTTTTTGTACGCGTTATGTAAATAGAACATAGCCAGGGTCTAAACTTTTCTCGTATTAGGGTTTTGTGGAAACCATACCTGAGCAGCTGCTACCCCAACACATGGCAAACACTCTTATTGACCTAATCAGAGTCAAATTAAGTAAATGTCTCTTTGGAAGGAAAATTGGAGCATCTAGTTCTTAAAATACCTTACTGAAGCTAACTTCACATAGACAGTTAATAGGCCAAAAATGAAACCTGTATTCTTGGAGCTTCAGTGCAGCCAAAAGTGGCGATGTACTTGCTAAAATGTAAAAGCCTCATTACTAGAGTGTGTTACCAAGGGTGTGTGGCAGTAGCTTGATGGTTCCTGCCATCAGTAAAAGCCTTGATATTTATAAAGCATTCTAGATGCTTTAGTGGGTACGCAGCCTGATTACTCCGTCTAAGAAATACACCACTGAGCAAACACTAATTTTGTGAACAAAAGCAGCAGCACTTAGGTAAACAGTTGTGATTTACATTTACAACTTTTAATTGAAAAGAAATCCTTAATGAAGTAAGAGCCAAGTTCTCCATACACATTTATGTGGAAAGCAAAATGCTTGTGGATTGAAAAGTCTAAGACGACATGTAGAACTTAGTAAATGAGAACTTGTGGTTTATTAAAAAGATACAAACCAGCCTTTGATGAAAAGAGAGTGGTCCCATTGAAAACCCATGGCTCTCCAAAACATGAGCCCCTGTGGCTTAAAAGATTACACATGTTGTCATTTTTAATGTCAAGTTTGATTGACAGACTTAATTTTTTTTGATCTTCAGCACAATGCACTTTGTTGCCATTAAACCACAAGATTTCTTAGAAAAATACCAACATACATATCAATAGCTCAACATAATGGGTCAGTTTAAGTGTCTCAGTGATCTTTTTAACTTTCTTTTGCCCATTTTGTCTGAGTTTGCCTAGTTAGGTGGACCTGGAGTAAACTGAAGCTTTCTGCACCCTTACAGTAACTAGCTCTACATATTCCCAGAAACTAACCTGTCATTGGCTGGTAAATAAAATATTCTGCCCAGAGGGGCTGAGATCAGTAGCCAAGTTGTGCTGAAGGTTGTGATAAAGGCTCAGAAATTCCATAAAGGGTTTGCTCTAGAAAATGTTATAACTCTGAGTGCCTCAGGTGTCCTCTGGCATGGATTTCTCATATCCAACTTATGATTGGTGACCTCACTTACTTATTATTTATTTACTATTTCATTTTCTGAGAATCAATTGATAAATTAATGTTTGTTTTAGATGAGTGAGATGTATTTTTGAAGATGGAAAATCTGCTTTATGGATTATTACTTTCAGATAGTAACTTGGCTCACTTTTACCCTTTAAGGAGGTTCTGGCCTCAATTACCTTTGTGTTGTCTTCACCTGCCCCCTTCCTACCAGCCTTCACAATATTTGAAACCTATGTAAACATTTCTGGCTGATTGCCAATTACCATCATGTTTCCTCCACCATCTAGAGAGAAAAAATAAATATTGTTTAGCAACTGTGATGGAAAACATCAAATGAGTGGAACATTTACTGCATCGTATTCGTAGGAGTGCTCTTTCTGTTTCTAGAGGCTGCTACTTTTACTGGTATCATCATACATGCACCCAAGTGTGTCATTTTACTCTTTCTACTTTTTTTCTCTCTTCAATAGATTATAACTTTATTCAAATAGGAAAACAGTGGTGTCTGGAAATTTGCATAAGAAAAATGTGCAATAGGTCGTGTCTTATATCTGAAATCTTTTCATACCTAGAGTATTCACTTGTAATTCTTGATTAATCACCCCTTGTTATTACACTTTAGGCCTTTTGACATGTCCATTGGAGGTCAATACAGCAGTGCCACTTGCAGCCTTGGATTCAAAAAAGAGAACACAGTGTGACTTTTGCCTTTTCTTGTCTGTAAGGGGGTTTACTGTTATCTCACTTTCAGCTTTTCTGTTTCCATATTCAGTCTGTCAATTTAAAATTAAGTAAAAGGTGTTGAATAGCTAATTTTTGGGATTGTTCAGTCTGGTCAGTTAGGTGCAATAATCCTATTGCAGGTTTATTAGAAATTTGCTTTTTCTTTCTTAACAGCAGGTAATTTGCACTGAGCATGTTCAAGCAACATGATAATAAATATATGAATTATTTTTGAGAGTAATTACATACTACTGTATCTGTAAATTGGTATTTACTTACCTTGGTGTTTTTTTTAATTAACCCCCTTTAGCATTAAACCCACATGACTTGAGCTTGGAATTCAGTGTGAATATGGTTTAGCCTGAGTAGACACAGGGTGACGGTAATGTTTCTTCTATAGTGTTAAGCCCCAAATAACTCTCAGGAGTCTGCTGTCATCTACTGGATGAAATAGCATCATTCTACAAAAAATCATGAATATTTCTATGCATTCTACCATTTGTTAACTTGTCAGTTTTCAAGTGAGGGGGACCGCATCCTTTAATTGAAAATACAAAACAAACAAAAGCAGTAAAGCGAAGTTCTACAACAAACTGAACCTGAACCATTCCTAAAAATGGAGTGATGGTGATGACGATGTGAATAAGTCATCACATGTTGACACGACAGTACAACTGACAACTGTTCTGTAGATTCCAACCCCAAGTTCCATGATATTTGTGTTTAGTGTCAACTTCACACTACTCGGAGAAGCTGCACCCCCCTCTTTGTGAACCTTACACCAGTGTTTCCCAAACTTGGTCCTGAGACCCCTGTGGCTGAAGGTTTTTGTTCTATCCAACTTATGTTTTAATTGAACTCCTGGGCTAATTAGTGAACTGATATTTCCCAAGTTCTGTGTTTAGGAACAATATAGAAATTAGAAAAAATATGTTTGCTAACAAAAAATATATATATATTAAAATGTACCAAGAGTTATATAGGAATAATGATTTTTTCTTTAACAGTATTTTCATCTTTATTTTCATTCTACTTTTCAAGGTGTTCTAATTGTTTAATTAATCCATTTTTTTCTAATTAGTGGGTCTGACTCTAAAGTAGTTGCAGCCTTTGATTATTCAGTGTTGTTTGCGGGTGTCTGATCTGCTCTTTTTAAATTGTCATTAGTAAAATAACAAATGAAGAGGGAAAACTGTAAGAGAGAGGGCAAAGTATAAAAAAATATGAAAGCAAAAAGAGTTAAGATTTAAATCTATAGAACAGCAGAAATATTTATAAATGTTTTATAAAAAGTAAAATCATGCTGCTATGCTTCTTGAATGTTGAATAAAATAAAAAAATTACCAGCTAATTAAATGAGCCTCAGTGTTATCAGGTGTTGTCACTGATTAAGAATGTGGTTGAGCAAAACCTTCAGCCACAGGTAGTCCCCAGGACCGAAATTTGAAAAACACTGACTTACATATATTCCCAGTTTAGAGATGCCTGTTGAATATGATTATCTAGATAATTTACAAATTATCATCCATAGTCTGGTAGAGAAAATAGCTGTTAGAACAAAAATGTTCTTCTAAACAATGTCAGAAATATTATACTAAACCATTTGTTTGTCGAGTCACTGGCAGCCTGTTGCTACACATGGATATGGTTGTTTTTCAGTTTCCATGATACTGCATGGATAAAGGGTAAACCAGCCCACAGATGGTACTGATCCTCAAACCAGTTGTTAGCATGCTTTTTTAAACCAGGTTATAAGTGAGTGTCATTTTTCATGCATTATGTTATACCAGTAAAAGCACTACATGGTAACGCAGTGAATGCACTTGATTTGAGCATTCATACTTTTTATACTCTTTCCCGTATGTTTAGGATACATTTGCTCAGAAGTTGATGCTTTTTCTGCTTCCCTGAGAAAACTCTTTCTTT
>NW_024382939.1:0-19365 GCF_016835505.1 Polypterus senegalus | reverse complement strand
TACCTGTCCCTAGTGCTAAGCTTACTGTATGGTCTGTTTCTTAAGCACATCTATATGCTTGGCATCTTTGTTTAGGAATACTAACACTTTTCTGCACCGTAAAGAGCAGTTCAGTGTTCATTCCCTAGGAATTGAATATTTCAAAATACAACACTAGAAGTGTTGTTTCTTAAATCCCTCATCCCTAATATTTTATTTTGGGATTTTTAACAATTGATTAGTGATGGGTATTTGTATGTGTGTTTTAGTTTTTCTTATGCCTTTTTATAAATAATTTTAATGTAAGAACAATAGTGTGCTTTGAAGAAAGAAAAAAAGGAAAAATTGGGTTGCAAGAAAAAAAGTTCAAGAACCACTGGTCTAAGTGACTCAACTGTTGATTATGAAGTATGATGAAAGTTTAAATCCTTAGTTAACCATTTAGGGTGTTTTAGGGTTCTGCAGGAAGTTGAGGGCAAATGTTGGTTAAGTTTCAACTCAGACCATTATAACGTCAGAGATAATACTGAAAACAAAACATAATCAGTACTTACAAAAATATATGTAATGTGGAAAACGCACCCCCAAACACAGACAGACTGATACTAGGATGTCTAAAGCACACTCCTTTATTTTATTCTCTCAATGCACCACAATGCCTTCTCTCACCAACTCTCTTTTCCTTTCTTCTTCTTTCTTTCTTTCTCTTCTTTCTTTTCTCTCTCAACCTCCTTCCTCCTCCTCACAAGCTTCGTAATTTTCCTCCCAACTCTGGCTCGTCTACTGGAAGGAGGTGGCCCCTTTTATCATGACCCGGATGACCCCCAGGTGCTCCCCTTGACGCCATTTCCTGGTGTGGCGAAAGTCTCAGGAAAGCACCTGGAAGCCCTCGAGTGACCTTGAATTACCGGCCAGCACTTCCTGGTATGGCGGAAGTGCTGTCATCCAAGCTTCTCTCACTGTCCGGGCACCCCCTGGTGGTGACCACGTCCTCTCATAAAGAGGGCCCCAGCTGTGTCCCTGTGGCCCCCAAATAGCCCTGGGCGGCTGCCCTCTAGTGGCCGAGGAAACGTATTGTCCAACTCGGGGAGTATCCAGGTGTCCCGGCCGGGCAGTGTCCCCGGTCATCTGTGACAGTAGATATCTGTGGACATTCAAAGTAGCTAAAATAAGGTTTGAATGTTGATTTTTTTTTAAAATGTAAATATAAAACATTATAACAATGCACGGAACGAACCACCACACAATCGTCCGTGACTGAAAACTGGCGGACCGCCATCCCTCATGTGCCCACCTGCAGCTCGTCACTTGAGTCGTTGTCATCTTTGCACAGTCCAGATGCACCTGTGACTCATGTAGACTTTCCGTGTTCTTGCAGGAGCATCTAAGAAGACGCATGTTTGTCAGGGATGCAAATTGCTATGCAATATGTAAATAGTTATGGTGCACGCGGTCGTGCGTCGTAACCGAAAACTCGGTTTTTAAAGACTGCTTACTTCATTGTGTTTTAACCTCAGTTGTAAAGGATTGTTTTAAGAATCCCATGGGATACCTCTCGCAAACCGTTTTTACATGCTGCATATGGCGATTCACTTCCGCAAGAAAGCGCTCTATGAACAGTCAACGGGCTCGGAGGTGCCAGGAGTTGGTGGGCGTGGCTCCTTCCCTGCGTGCCATAGGTGTCTTACTTGTCGGCGGCTCAGTGAATCCACGCCCCTTCCGGCGTGCTTTCCATGGTTGTCTTGCCTTAGTGAATTATCTATACTAATAAAAGGCAAAGCACTCACTCACTGACTCACTCACTCACTGACTCACTCACTCACTGACTCATCACTAATTCTCCAACTTCCAGTGTGGGTGGAAGGCTGAAATTTGGCAGGTTCATTCCTTACAGCTTCCTTACAAAAGTTGGGCAGGTTTTATATCGAAATTCTACGCGAATGGTCATAACTGGAAGCAGTTTTTCCATTTACTGTAATGGATATGAGCTTGAACGCCGTGGGGCGGAGTTTCGTGTGACATCATCACGCCTCCCACGTAATCACGCAGTACATAGAAAACCAGGAAGACCTCCAAAAAGCGCTGAAGAAAACATGCATTATATAATTGAGAAGGCAGCGAAACAATAAGAAGCGAAGCGAAAGTGACATATACAACCATATTCATGAGTTCTGCTACTCGAAACAAAGCACGATGTAAACCTACACTTTAAATTAAGTTCATAGACAGGCTGCGCTGGCGCTTGTAATTTAGTGCCTGCCCATATAAGGCCGTCCGTCAGCGGCAATCCAATAGCAAACTCCACTAAATATTCACGGGTGAAGGACTGTGCTTATGGAGAGGAAGATGAGATGGTCAGGGTGGTGTTTGACACAAACTCAGCGAAACTGCGAGAGAAAGTTTTAAGTGCCAGGACTAAGGTAACATTAAATACAGCCATGGACATAGCACGAGATGGCACCAGCACAGCTGGGAACCTTCGATGCATGTACACCGAATGGCTCACGGGAACTGACGCAGTGCACAGATAAAAGCAACAGTTCCAAAGAGCTGAACAAAACCAATTACACAATTGAAAAGGCAGCAAAAATATGAAGCGCCTGATAAGCATATTCATAAATCCAGCTACTGCGAAACAAAGCACACGGTGGAAAAAGTCAATGTCCCGCTAAAGGAAGACAGTGTAAAAAACCCGTGCAGTGTGTCAGGTCTCAGATAAAGAAGAAGACGAGCTGTTTATTGATGCAGTAAGAAACGAATCGATGAATGAAACCTGTCATCTTTACAACGATTGACAAACACGGAATGTAACTTGAACACAACACATCCTACAAATACGAACCTGATTGAAAGAAATAATGATAATCAAATCCTTGATGACAGCAACACTCAGTAACACTCACAAAACAAATACTGTATATTGACAGTCATGTTACGCTATTTTTAAAATGTTCCCTTTTCTTTTCTAGCTTTTTAACACACTACTTCTCCTGATATGCGGTATATATATATATGTATATATATATATCCCATCTACATACTAATAATGGATACTTTATTCGCCATCAATGATTGTTTTGGTAAAGCCATACTCAGTGTATTCATTAGATGAACGGTAAAAAGTAAGAGCGAGGGAGGATGCAGAGGCTGTAGTGGCGCCAACTCTATCTGAATTGCGCGATCACATTTGAAAAATATATCTTTTCAAGTTCTATTTAGTCCATATTTGTCAAACTCAAGGGCCACGGGCCACATCCGCCCGGCGTAATTATATCCGCCCGAGATCATTTTATATACTGTATTATTGTTATTAATGGCCCAGGTATATGAAGCGCTGGTAACACAATAAACTACAGATCCCATAATGCAGCGCTTCAGCTGCCTTGCCGAACACTTACCGCTAATCAAGTCTAGCTTATGATGCTGCAAGTTATTGCGAAGCTAGCTCACACGATGCTGGAGAGAAAAGTTCATTCTGAAAATAGAGCCTTTAAAAACCGATGGGAGGCTGAGTATATGTTTACTGAACCCGTGTGTCTCATTTGTGGAGCTAATGTGGCTGTAATTACAGAATTTAATCTAAGACGGCACTATGAGACAAAACATCAGGGTAACCTGAATGCAATGCAGAAGATACAGAAAGCAGAATAATTAAATAAGAATCTGACACTTCAGCGGACGTTTTACCGTGCACAATCACAAAGTGATTTCAAGTGAAGCTGCTTTTATGGGAGACACAAATGCACCAGTGCACCTTGCCCCACTTTCCCTGTTGCCAAGTAATGTTAAACCAAGTCGTCACTACGGTGTTCCCAAATACACACTTTGCTGATAAACTGAGCGCACTGAGTTTGCACGGCGCTTTGGTGACTTTGAAGAACAAAAAAAGTCCGTCTACATGCGGCTCGAACCTTGTGCATGTTTGGTAGCACATATCTGTGTGAGAAGCTCTTCTCAGTGATAAAGACTAACAAAACAGCACACAGGAGTCGCCTCACTGATGAGCACCTGCAATCCATCCTGAGAATCTCCACAACACAGAACCTCACACCAAACAGAAACGAATTTGTTGCCAAAAAAAGATGCCAGGCGTCCAGCTCTAAAATGACATATGAGCAAAGACAACTGAATGATTTGATTTGTTATTGCTGAAAGGAACACATTTTATTTATATTTCCAGGTTTTGTTATGCAGCATGTTCATATTTGAATTTGTATAATTTTGACAGGGTATATTTTTATGGAGAGCAAAATCTTTTGGGATATTTAAAATCTAAGTTTATTTTTATATAAAATTACATAAGAGTAAAGAAATTTGAATGTTTGTTCTTTTAATGTTTACTTTATTTCTAACTTGTATAATTTAGACAGGATATATTTTTATGGCGAGCAAAATATTATAAGTTGTTTAAGGTTTGAGTTGATTTATTCAGGAATAATATTCCTGTCTGTTTTTACCATTCCTACCAAAGATATTTCTGTCGACTAAATAAAAATTCCTTCTATGTAAAATTTAAATAGAACTTGAACAAATACGATAGTTCATAATATCCATGCAGATATATATGTATATATATATGTATATATATGTTTATATATGTGTGTGTGTATGTATATGTATGTGTATATATGTAGATATATATATATATATGCATGTATATATATGTGTATATGTATAGATATGTATATATATATGTTTATGTGTGTGTGTGTATATATATCAATATATATATGACAACAACACTCATCACTCACAACAGTGACAAAACAATTACATTGACAATCATGTTACGTTATTTTCAAAATGTTTCCTTTTCTTTTTCATTGCTTCTTTAACACTCTACTTCTCCGCTGCAAAGCGCGGGTATTTTGCTAGTATATATATATATATACAGTGAACCCTCGTTTATCACAGTTAATCTGTTCCAGACTCTACCGTGATAAATGAATTTTCTCAAAGTATGATTGTTTATTTATAAATTGAATATTTTCGCAGTTAGAGTATAGAAAACCTGTTTACGACCTTCTAAATAAGTTTTTTAACATTATTAGAGCCCTCAAGACATGAAATAACACCCTTTAGTCACCATTACACTCGTATTACCCAATATATTAGACAAAATAAGAGAAAATAAGACATATTAGACGTTACAAATAATATATTACTAGGCGCACTCGCCTTTTAAGGCGACCGACTTTTATCCTCAATTTTTGTGCGCTCCATGTGTACATCAGGCATGTAAGTGTAGGGAATGAGAACATCAAAGTGCCCATTCATAACATCTCCCGAAAACCTAAGTTTTTATCCCCTCAAGTGCCTGTCCAAAGTCGTACAATGTCAGCCCGAATCTGTACAGCTAAAGACGGAGTTTCAGGCACTAAATAAGCTATAGATGAGAATAAGCAAGCACCATCTCCCCTGATATTTACTACGCGGTGAGGCATTTGTACTCCATCAACATTAATTATTTCCAGAGACATAATTTTGTCTATTTTTCCAGCGCATCACGCATAAAAGCAAGGGAACGATGACAGCACCAGAACTCTGCTCACATCGGCGTTAAACCTCGTACCTCAAGCTGCAAGTAGTAAGTCTGTAATAAGCGGAATAACGCTATGCTTTGCACTCACGGGACGGAAGGACAATCCCAAACACTTTTTTATAGTAGATTATTGTACTGTACATTTAATTGCACACAACCACTAACCTGAAGAAGCACGACCTCAGTAGGAGAGTCTTCAGAGGTGGTGCAGTAACTTCAGCAGGTGCGTTGTTGTCTTCAGTGAAGAAGTACTAGGCAGTGGGTGTCTGGGTGCATGGCTGAAGAACATCTTGATAGGCAGTTGCTGGCACTGTCTCTTCATATGCGTGAGGAGGCTTTTGTAGGGTATTGCCATCTTTAATCATATCCATAATCATATCCAAGAGTTTCACCTTCTCCTGGATAGTAAGCATCTTCCTCCGGCGCTTAGTTTTATTTTCAGAAGGCTTAGAAAAAGCAGCACGTTTAGGAGCCATCGTAGGGCTTAGATAAAAGTTCTCAGAAAGCGCATGCGTAGTGACGTAAGCGTGCATGAGAAAAAAATCGCGATAGAGTGAAGCCGCGAAAGTCGAAGCGTGATATAGCGAGGGATCACTGTGTGTGTGTGTGTATATATATATATTGTAAGAACTGGAGACCAGAGGCGTGGAAAGGTTTGGGGCAGCCACCCGTTTAATGCGGTTTCCCGGCTGCAAAAGTCTTTGAGGCATTTTCAAACAGTTGTTTACACAACAGAGTCCAAAACAGAACTGCCTGCCTAAGCAAAGGCAGTGAGCTTTATAGCACAGAGGGCGGAAATGATGTCGTCCTCTGGGCCGGAACTGGAAGTGACATCATCCTTGGGGCCGGAACCGGAAGTGACCTCATTCTTGGGGCCGGCACCGAAAGTGATGTGTCCTTCCTGGAAATGGCGGCTCCTGGTGGGATTTCCCGGGTAAGACCTGCAGAGAACTCAGAAAGAGCGTCAGCGTCCCCCGCCCCCCCCTGGGCAGATGTATAAACAGTATTGTCTAAGCCCTTCAGCTGCTTCCCATGCACACGCAGTGTGACAAGACTCCCCTCAGCCCAGACCCGCCGGGTCGGGCGACCTGCACCGAGAGGTCGTGGGCCCGGGAGAGGGCATCGGCGCTGGCATGAAGGGACCCCTGTCGATGAACGAGCGTATATTTGTACTGCTGCAGGTCAAGAAACCCCCTCGGGCCCCGTGGATTCGACTCCCTGGGAAGGGCCATCCACTTCAGAGGCGCATGATCCGTCACCAGAGTGAACACGCGACCCAAGAGGTAGTACCGCAGCTGAGTCACCGCCCATTTGATCGCCAGAGCCTCCTTCTCCACCGCCGCGTACCTGGTCTCCCGTCCAACAGTTTCCGCTCAGGTACATAACGGGTGTTCAACACCGCCGACGCTTTGGCTCAACACGGCTCCCAAGCCTGTGTCCAAGCGTCCGCCTGGAGGACAAAGGGAGAGAGTTAGTTAGGGGAGATTAAGATAGGTGCTGAAGTCAGAGCCCTTTTTAAGTCACTGAATGCAGCCCCCGCTTTATCAGACCATACCACCGTATTAGGAGCTCTTTTCTTTGTCAAGTCGGTCAAGGGCGCCGCTTCTCGAGAAGCGAGGCACAAACCGGCGGTAGTACCCGCCAAACCGAGAAAGGATTGGACTTGCCGCTTGGTTTGCGGACGGGGCCAGGCCATTATGGCTTGCAACTTGGAACACTGTGGCCTCACAGTACCCCGCCCACTAGGTAGCCCAAATATTTGGCTTCTCTCAACCAAAGAAACATTTCTTGGGGTTGATGCGAGCCCGCCTCCCAATGTCCGTAATACTGCTGTGACCTGCTGTATGTGCTCCTTCCAGGTGCTGGAATAGATGACAACGCCATCCAGATAGGCAGCACAGAACGAAGTTATGGGGCTGGAGCACTTTGTCCACCAGACGCTGAAAAGTCGCAGGCGCCCCATGTAACCCGAATGGAAGGACACGATACTGCCAGTGTCCGCTAGGAGTGCTAAACGCGGTTTTTCCTTCGGACTCCGTTAAAGGAACCTGCCAGTACCCCTTTGTCATGTCAAGTGTAGTCAAGAATTTGGCTGGTCCCAGTCTCGAGGAGGTAGTCCACGCGAGGCATGGGATAAGCATCAAATCGGGAAACTGCCGTCAGGCTTAGCAATCAAGACGATGGGACTGGACCAGGGACTACTACTTTCCTCGATCACTCCTAGTGCCAGCATTCGCTTGATTTCCAGTTCCACTTCTACTTTCTTTGCCTCCGGAGTCTGTAGGGTCGCCACGGACGATCACCCCGGTCAGTCAATATGTCGCGCAATCAGAGAGGTCCGACCTGGCTGTTCACTTACCACCTCTGGGACGAGCGGATAGCTGCTTCGAGCTCCTGTCTCTGTCTGGGAGATAGCTGTTCACGAAATTAAGGGAACTTACTTCAGAGAGAGAGCAGGGCTGTCCGAGGAGGGATCGGGATCCCTCTCCTTCCACGGTTTCAGCAGGTTTACATGATATATTCGCCAGCTGGTCGGCGATTGGGCTGTTTCACCAAATAGTCACCCAATCCCTTCCTCTCCTTAATTTCGTAGGGGCCTAGCCAATGTGCGAGCAGTTTAGAGTGTGAAGTAGGAACCAATACCATGACGCGATCCCCCGGTTGGAACTCCGGAGAGTCGTGCCACGGTCATACAGGCGGCCTGTGCTGATTGTGCCTCCTCGATATGACTTTTAGAATAGGTCTTATTGCATCAAATCTATCGCGCAATTGGGCGATATACTCCAAAATATTAGTGGAGGGCTGTGCCTCCCCTTCCCAGCCCTCTTTTAAAACATCTAATAAGCCCCGGGGCTGTCTTCCGTATAGTAATTCAAAGGGAGAGAACCCGTAGAGGCTTGAGGAACTTCCCGTAGGCAAAGAGGACAAGGGGAGGAGTTGGTCCCAATTCCTCCCATCCTTGCTGACTACCTTATGTAGCATTTGCTTGAGAGTTTGGTTAAATCTCTCCACTAGCCCATCGGTTTGAGGATGATACACCGAGGTTTTTAAATGCTTTATTTTCAGTAACTTGGCAGTCTCCTTGAACGCTTCCGAGGTGAAAGGCGTTCCTTGGTCCGTCAGGACTTCTAGGAATGCCCACCGTGAAAAGACTCCTACTAGTTCCCGTGCAATATTTTTAGTGGTAGCCGAAAGCAATGGAACGGCTTCAGGGAATCGGGTTGCATAATCCACGAGGACGAGTATATATTTATATCCTCGGCTGAGGGCTCTAGGGTCCTACTATATCCACCCCAATCCTGTCAAAGGAACGCCAATAAGGGGAAGGGGAATCAGAGGAGCACGGTCCTTCCTAGGAATTTGCCGCAGTTGACACTCGGACAGGAAATGCAAAAGCGGCGAACCTCCTCATTAATCCCGGCCAAAAAACGGAGCTTAATGCGCTCTAATGTTTTATCGGAGCCGAGATGGCCTCCAAGAAGGTGAGAGTGTGCTAACTCGCAAACCTGCCGCCGTAGGTCCGCTGGACTAGCAACAACTTCCGACCTTCCCTCATGTTCAGCAACCCGATACAATAATTCATTATCATGACAAAGTGAGGTCCCTGTGGCATGGGCAAATGCGTCGTTGGCGTTACGAGAACCACTGCATTCTTTATGTGCTTCAGAGAGTCGTCATTCCACTGTTCTCTTGAAAGAAGCCGGTCGCTCTAAACTGAAAGTGCAACTCAGAGAGCGGGTCCGGTCTGACCTCAAGGGGCGGAGAATCCTCCTCGCTGCGGGCGCTTAGTGGATGACGTAGTAGCCCGCGACGGTCCGGGAGTCTTCGCCACTCTCTTGGCCTACCGCCCCACTCCCTGTCGGCTGATTACACGGTGTGGAAGCAGCTTGAGATGAATCTTTATCATCTATAACGAGGCCAAAAGCTTTTCGGGGAATGCTTTCTAAACTACCGCGGTTACTGTCAGACCAGTCCGCCCGAGGATTACGGAAACGGAGGATCCGGTGTACCGCCACGTAAGCTGTCAAGGGTTCCTCCGAGACATACGTAACACGGGCGGTATTGTACGGCGGATATCTCCGTATACATTTTAGACTGGTCTTTTCTTAATCCATTGTTGCGGTAGAACAAAACGGCGAGCAACGACAGACACGCTACTGCCGGAATCAAACAGCGCTGTTATCATATGTCCATTAATAAGAAGCTCTCCCGTATGTTTATCCGCCAGGGGATTGCTAAGGGCACACAAACAACCCCGCCATTGTCCCCTACGGTCCGCCTTGTTCCCGACAGGTCGCAAGCCAGACGGCCCGGCGACTTCGAACAGGCTCTGGATTGCGTGGAAGGGACTGCTTTGTAGGACATAACTCCCGGTAGTCCACAGAGCGGCTGTTCTGCCTCCCCGGTTTCACAGCCGCCTCTGGGTTGCAAGAGCTGTAGCAGCTCGTCCATAGAATGGAATTCCCCCAGGCCGGCTGGGCAAATTCCTGGGGTATCGCTGTAGCAGCAAAAAACAGGCCACTTGCTGCACTATTTGCAAGGGGGTCAAATCAAATGGCCGTAGCCACTCACCCACCTGTTGCCAGAGAGCCATAGCCTGCTCTGACAGCCCTTTAGTTGGGTTAAACTCCCAGTCTATTATATTCTTCACCTGCCGCCTGGGGACAGCCCATCGCTAACAGGGACCTTGGTCCCGATGGGCAGCTCGGCTTTCCTACCCAGAAGAGCATACTGAGCCACTCGTGTGTTTTCCCCAGAAGCCAGCCCACGCCTGTGGGTCCCCTCTACCTTCTCCACGAGATGGGTTGGTAGCCCCGGGTTATGCTCGTGGAGCAGAGCCTGCACCGCCCTTCCTGACCCTCCGCGCACTCCCTGCCCCAAACTCGCCCCGTACTCACCCACCTGGTTCCTTGAAGTTCGTGGTCCCGGTTCTTCGGGACACCATCCTGCCGACTACGCCACTGTAAGAACTGGAGACCAGAGGCGGAAAGGTTTGGGGCAGCCACCCGCTTAATGCGGTTTCCGCTGCAAAAGTCTTTGAGGCATTTTCAAACAGTTGTTTACACAACAGAGTCCAAAACAGAACTGCCTGCCTAAGCAAAGGCAGTGAGCTTTATAGCACAGAGGGCGGAAATGATGTCGCCCTCTGGGCCGAACTGGAAGTGACATCATCCTTGGGGCCGGAACCGAAGTGACCTCATTCTTGGGGCCGGCACCGGAAGTGATGTTTCCTTCCTGTAAATTGCGGCTCCTGTTGGGTTTTCCGGTAAGACCTGCAGAGAACTCAGAAAGAGCGCCAGCGCACCCGCCCTGGGCAGATGTATAAACAGTATTGTCTAAGCCCTTCAGCTGCTTCCCATGCACACGTGTGTGACTATATATATATATATATATATATATATACATACCAGCAACACTCATGACAAAACAATTACATTGTCAATCATGTTACTTTATTATTAAAATGTTTCCTTTTCTTTTTCAATACTTCTTTAACACACTACTTCTCCGCTGCGAAGCGCGGGTATTTTGCTAGTATACTAAAAAAAAAAGGCTAAGCCCTCAGTGACTGACTCACTCATCACTAATTCTCCAACTTCCCATGTAGGTAGAAGGCTGAAATTTGGCAGGCTTATTCCTTACAGCTTACTTACAAAAGTTAAGCAGGTTTCATTTTGAAATTCTACACCTAAATGGTCATAACGGCGCACAACATCCGCCATGTTGAACTTTCTTATTTATTGCCCCATCTTCATGAAATTTGGTAGGCGGCTTCCCTGCACTAACCGAAACCGATGTACGTGCTTATTTTGGTGGTGTGACGCTACTGTCGGCCGCCATATTGAACTTTCCAACGGTATTTTTTACTTATAGGCCCATCTTCAAGAAATTTGTTACGCAGGTTCTCAACGCTAACTGAATCCAACTTACGCATATATATATGTCCATAGCCTGCAGCTCGGTCACCGTGTGAGGCGGCGTTGGGTCCGGCCATCCCAACGCCTCCCGTTGTTGGCTGCCTGCCTATACAAGGCCGGCTGTCGCTCCAGTCTCTACATTCCCTTCCTTGGTTCGCCACAGGACGCCACAGCTTGGTCATATTACAACCTGAGGGCCGAACTGATAATGTGGTATACAAAGAGATTCTTAAAAAATAATTATTGGTACATTTTACTCATTTTAAAAAGGTTTAATTTTCTTCTTAATAAAAATTTTAAGGCAGTACTTCGCCGCTGTGAAGCGCGGGTATTTTGCTAGTGTCATATAAAGATAATTTACTCACAACTGATGAACTGATTTCCCATTGTAATGATTGATTACATATTCTACTTGATAATCTTCCTTCTTTAAAATATCTACCTGTTTCCTTTACTTGTACTTTCTTGGTACACCCTGAGCTGCGTGAGCTTAAAGCTGAAGAACATAGATTGAATAGTCTGTTTGATAAAACGGGGTCTGCTGAACATAAAAAAACATACCAAGATCATTTACTTCTTTGTAAGGGTGCTCTTTCCACTGCCAGTTTAGGTTAGGTGAAGGGAATTCTATTTTCTATGGTTAATAAGGTTCTGCAGCCACCTAATGCCCTTGTACCTCACCTCTGCTCCACTGAGCAAAGTGATATTTTCAGGAAATTCTTTACTTCAGAAATTAACATATGTATCAGCAGCCAACACTGTTAATAAGTTTATTGCACAATTCTTTTATTTTTGTTTTTGGTAGGTCTTGCTTAAATTATTGTTTGTACTTTACACTCCCTACTGTTCCTAAAATTTGTATTGGAATCAGTGGTATTTTTAACACTTGGTTTGCTTCATATCTCTGGTTGTGCTCGGGTTGTTCATCTTGGGAATTTTAGATTGCAGTGTACCCCAGTCACCAGTGGTGTTCTCGTGTGTTCTGTTTTGGGCCCTCTTCTATTTATTAACTACCTTCTACCACTTGACAATTTTTTTTAGGAGATTTGTTATTCAGTTTCACTGCTATGCTGATGACAACTGTATTTGTCTATCATGCCTAATTCTGCCCTTCCTCCTTTCATCCTCTCTTATGTTCTTGCTGAAATAAAAGACATGTTCTTTTCTAATTTTCTCAAACTTAATAATGACAAAATTAAGGTTCTTCATTGTTACTAAATCCACACTTGCCAGTCTTGATGGTGTTTTCTTGACAATTAATGGTTTTGTAGTTTTTCCTTCTTCTCAGGTTAAGAGCTTGAGTGCCATCCTTGACAGCACTTTGTTTCATAGCACTCATTAGCATATTTTCACCTTTGAAATATAAACTGTCTTCATTCATTTCTTACACCTAATAGTAATGCTGTCCTAGTAAATGCTTTGGTAACATTGATTACACTTAATTCTATATTGGGTGGCCTTCCTCACAAGCCTTTACATAGGCTCCAGCTGGTTCAAAATTCTGCTGCTCGTGTTATTATCAGAGTAAATAATAGAACACAGTACTCAAGTTCTTTGTAAACTCCACTGGCTTCCTGTGAAAAATCATATTGATTTCAAGATTTTGCTATTAACTTTCAAAGCTCTATATAATCAGGCATTTCTTGGATGTGTTACACATTTATATGCTCGGTCATACTCTTAGATCTTCTTATTCAGAACTTCTTGTTATTCGTTCTGCTTGTTTATCTATCATGAAGTATAGATACTTTAGCTTTGTTGCTCTTCATTTTTAAAGCTCCCTCCCACAAGATATCTGAAGCATTGATTCACTTCCCAACTTCAAATCTATACTTAAAACTTATCTTTTCAAACTTGCCAGTTCCTCTGAATTTGTTTTGACTGTATGATTTTTGTACTTTATGACCAATTTTAACCGTAATTTTCATAATATTATTTTTCATGTTATTTTATTTAGTTATAATTTTTTCTTTTACTCATTGTTAAGTTTTCCTTGAGCGCCATGAAAGTTGCCTTTAAATACAATAAATTGTTATTATAAAGATGGCACATTTTATAAGCAACATCACTGAATCAATGAAATTGTGTGTGTGTGTGTGTGTGTGTGTGTGTGTGTGTTTTTTTTTTAATGTCTGCTGAAATCTACAGTTGTTATATTATAGAGGCATGAGACAGCAATTTAGTGTTCCCAGACACTATAATATTTAATCTGAGGGTTGTTTTGTGTATTTTAGATCAGAGTTGACCAACTAGCCACCCTGATAGAGGAAACTTGGAAGTTAATTAGTGGAATAGTTTTAGCGCTTGCATTAATAATTTTGCAAAGGTAATGCATCTGAAAGCATCATCAGAAAGGAAACAAAATTGTATGTTTTAATACAGCTGCTTAATCCTTCAGCTGTGATGTCATTTCGTTCAGTGGCCTCTCTTTCCAGTGCAGCTATGACACTCATCATACATTGTCGTAGTGACTGCACTGCAAAGTCTTGAGACAGTCATCTAGTGTCACTGGCCATTTTCAGCTTAATCAGGGGAATTTTCAGAATATTTTGGATTTCCGTTAAACCAGCCATCCAAACTGAAGAATTTTGGAAGAAATAGAACAGCTGCCTTAAGATGTCATTCAGTTTTGTTAAATAAGTTACAGCAGCTTGCTGCTTGGGCACTTGCAAGGGCCAATCGGTGGTTTACACAGTGGCAGTTCACCAAGATTCCAGATGTTTTATCTTTAAGCAGTTTTGCCATACCTTTCCGTTTCCCAATCACAACAGCCACTCCATCTGACCCTAGTCCAACCAGATTAGCAGTTTTCAAGCCTAGAGTGTCAATAGTCTCACTCAGTGTGTTGGTTATTGACTCCGCTTTGCCATCAGTCATATTGTGGGTTGATTCAAAACTAATTCTGACCTCTTTAGTGATGTGGCAAACATATATTTAATGTAAATAATTAATTGTTTTACAACTCAGATGTCTGTGGTTTCATCACACAGAATACTGAAAAAAATTTTGGCGTGTATATTTTTCAGTATGTTAGATTTTATTTCTGATGCTAAGACATCCAGCAGCTCTTGCATTATTCTTTCGGAGGTGTAATGTGCATTTTTACCAACATTGAGATGTTGTAAGAAGGAACAACCCATTTCTTTACAGTGTTCCAACAGCGTTTCAAACAACATTGTATGTGCCAACAAATTTTTTGCCAACGAATGTTTGGATCTTAAAGCTCCCAAAAAGGCATCTCTCTGTAAGTTATTTAAAACAGATACAGATCTTTCAACTTGACTGATTTTCCAGTTTGCTCTAGTACACGCTTTCTTAAAAGGTCAGCAGAAGACTTTATTTTTTTTCATGGTCCAGCAATCTTTCTTTTCGAATTCTTGTGCAAGGCACGCTACCCAAGGTGTTAGCTTGAATATTTCCTGTACAATGAGCACCACATGCCATTTTCTTTGACTATTAGCCAATCAAAATCTTTAAACCATTGTTTGTTGATAACGGATAAGCGGTGCTTGGATTTATCAATTGGCAGAGTGTGTGCTGAAGAGATTTCCTTGATGGACCAGCCTCTGCAATGTCTTTGAAATTGCCACATGAGGAGTTGACGCTGCACCTTCATTAGTTTGTGGCGTCTCTTTTCTGAAATAACTGAGCAGTGTTGTTTTCTGAACACTTTTTTTGCTCATGTTGGTAAAACGTTTAGAAAAAATTAAAAGTACCTATGAATAAGACTTTTGAGTGGGAAAGTGAGAGTCTGTTGGATACCCAATGCACACTTGCACTACGTCAGGGCAAGATATGTACAAAAAAGGAATGGCAGATGGGTTACTTTAACAAAACTACAGAAGCGTATTGGGGCCATGGTGAAGAAAAAAAATACGGGCACATTAAAGAAAAAAAAGTATATGTCGAGAATAACTATATGTCAACATGTCGACATTATTCTTGACATTTCCACTTTATTCTCGCCGTTTATGTCGAGATTAAAGTTGACATTTCCACTTTATTCTCATAGTTTATTTTGTCATTAAAGTAAAATGTCATAAACTAAACTTTATGTTAAAATCAATGTTTAATTTACTAGATTTTCTCAAACCCCGTCATAAGGTAGTGTAGTGCATTGAATGCTTTGTGTGTTAAATGTTCCGCACCAAGTTGTTAATCACTACATGCTTCTTATACGGGCTTCCTCTGCACTGAGGAGGCACTGGGAAGTATCGCTGCACAGAATACATTCACTTCATGATATTCCTGTTCTCTGAACATTTACAATGCTAAGATACATATTTGATATCATTTTCATGATGAAATGCATTAAAGCATGTATTAAACAGGCACGGTAGTGTGGCGTAGTGCTGCTCCCTCACAGTAAAGGGTCCCCAGGTGTACATTCAGTGTAGAGAACTCTATGGCATGTGTGACGAGGCTCCAAAAAACTGGATGTATGAATGGGAATCACACTGGTTTAACTGAAATATTGTGTAAATGTTGGGTTCGTGATCTGGTGGTTGGAGACACGAACACAGAATTCAATGGATGTTCTTCTGAGCGGATTCATTTTACCCTTGCACCCCTTGGTTTGAGAATAAGTATGAAAAATATGAGGTTAACACAGAAAAACAGATCACCAATTCAAGCTTTATGAATAATCGATTCACCATCAATAATTGTTTTGGTAAAGCCATACTCAGTATAATCCTCCTTCCATTTTATAATTTTTCCGCCACTAGCCATGATTAAATGAACAGTAAAAAAGTAAGAGCGAAGCGAGGGTGACTTATTTAGGCAGGCATATATATGACAGCAACTCTCATGACAATGTCAATCATGTTACGTTATTATTAAAATGTTTCCTTTTCTTTTCATTACTTCTTTAACACACTACTTCTCCGCTGCGAGGCACGGGTCTTTTTATATATATATATATATATATATATATATATATATGAATGACCTCCAAGAGCGCTGAGACTTTTGATATCTTGAACGTGTCTGCAAAAACTGGGGTCTCCTGCCCAGCAAAAGTCGAGCGAGCGCGCATAGCTGTGCTGGCCTTTAAGACGCTGACTGTGCTTCTGCCTTAAGTCAAAGTGAGCACTTTTAATTTTTTTCATCCTCCCCCTGAGCTATAGCCCAGACAAATGCAAACACGGGACCCCTTTTCTACACTGCGGCAAACTAATATTAAGGCGATTCGTACTTTCTCTTGCACGTATACGATTATGAGCTCGTCAGCTCGGATTATGAAGACACGCACATGAGTGGAGGACTGACAGTGCCATCACAGCCGATTAATGGCAGGGACGCCTCACCAGTCTACACAAGACCCACCGTGACTGTCCCCAAAAGGTGATCATATCAAGTCAGCTTAACACATCTCTATACTATATAAAAGAAAAAGGCAACTTTCCTTTCTTAACACCTTTTTCCTTTTATCCCAAAACCAAAGCCTTTCTCTTAACACTGCAGACGACACAAAACTAATTTTCTTTAATTGCTGGTAATGCCGGTAAGGCACATTACCAGAGGCAGAAATTTGACCGTTCACATAGAAAATGTCGTTTCTATACCACAGCCGTCATGTAGCGCCTTTCAAAAGGGATCTACTACAGAGAGATGATCCATATACATTTTTGCTGCTGTTAGTACTACTTACCTGTTGTGTTACACAGTCTTTAAAATGTAGTTCACCCGCAACCACTCCAGTAGTGCTCAATGTACCTGTACTTCTTAAAACATTAATGTTTTACTGTTTAATAACTTATAGACTATATTTTATTATTTTTCCCTTGCACTCAGTGACCAACGCTATACACACACATATAGACACATACATATATATACACATATATATACCTGTGTGTATCTTTGTATGTATGTGTGTATATATATATACAGTAATCGCTCGCTATATCGCGCTTTGACTTTCGCGGTTTCACTCTACTGAATAGATATATCACAGATTTTTCGCTGGTTCGCGGATTTCTGCAGACAGTGGGTCTTTTAATTTATGCTACACGCCTCAGTTTGTTTGGTTCTGTTGATTTCATACAAGGGACGCTTATTACGGATGGCTTAGAAGTACCTAATCAGAGCATGTATTACATATTAACTAAAACTCCTCAATGCTATAAGATATGCATCCCAAGGAGCTTGTTTGCTTGTCTCTGCCTCTATCTCACCCTCTCTGACATTCTCTGCGCCTGACGGAGGGGCTGTGAGCAGAGGTGCTGTTTGCTTAAAAGATACTGACGCTCCTCTAAAAATGCTGCTTTATTGTGGTGCTCGCATATTTAAAAGCACAAAAGCACATGTATTGATTTTTTGATTGTTGCTTTAATCTCGCTGTCTCTCTCTGACGTTCTCTGCGCCTGACGGAGGAGATGTGAGCAGAGGGGCTGTTTGCACAGAGGCTGTTTGCTTAGAAGATACTAATGCTCCTATAAAAATGCCAAGGCAAACTTAAAAGCACAAATATTGATTTTTTGATTGTTTGCTTTTCTTTGCGATGCTCTCTCTCTCTCTCTCTCTCCTCTCCCTCTGAAATTCTCTGCTCCTGAAGAGAAGAAGATCTATTTGCATTCTTTTAATTAGAGAAAGAACTGTCATCTCTGTCTTGTCATAGAGAACAGTTTAAACTTTTTGACTAAAGGGTGTTATTTCATGTCTAGAGGGCTCTAATAATGTTAACAGTGTGGGAGAGTTTAATCTAATTGTTACTGTAATTTTTGTGAGCAGTGATTATATGTGTATATATATGTATGTATGTATATATGTATATAGTGTATAATATGTATATATATATGTATATGTGTGTGTATGTATATATGTATATGTATATATGTATATGTATATATATATATATATATATATATATATATATATATATATATATATATATATATATATATATATATATATATATATATATATATATATATATATATATATATATATATATACTAATAAAAGGCAAAGCCCTCACTCACTCACTCACTCATCACTAATTTTTCAACTTCCCGTATAGGTAGAAGGCTGAAATTTGGCGGGCTCATTCCTTACAGCTTACTTACAAAAGTTAAGCAGGTTTCATTTCGAAATTCTACATGTAACGGTCATAACGATTGACAACGCCCGCCATGTTGAACTTTCTTATTTATGGCCCCATCTTCACGAATTTGGTAGGCGGCTTCCCGCGCTAACCAAACCGATGTACGTGCTTATTTCGATGGTATGCCTCTGTCTGCCGCCATATTGAACTTTCCAACGCTACTAATTCTCCAACTTCCCGTAGGTAGAAGGCTGAAATTTGGTACTTATTTTAGTGGTATGATGCCACTGTCGGCCGCCATATTGAACTTTTCAACGGTCTTTGTTACCTCTGGGCCCATCTTCAAGAAATTTGGTACGCGGGTTCCCAACGCTAACTGAATCCTACTTACGCATATATACGCCCATAGCCTGCAGCTCGGTCACTGTGTGAGGCGCGCTAGTTCCCATCCCAACGCCTCCCACGCTGTTGGCTGCCGCCTATATATGGCTGTCCGTCGCCCGTCTCTACATTCCCTTCCTTGCTTCGCCACAGATTCACGCTCCCTGCTGTTAACTATAACCTTTTTATTTAATCCATGGTTTCTCCGCTGTTTTATTGTTCATTTATTACGATTATAGTTATTGTGTAGGTATTTTAGACTTACTTTACATTGTTCAGGTACCCATTTCCTTTATCATTCCAACCGCATTCCCCATTAACATGTCTATCGAGGTGATCACCATCGACAAAGAACTGTCACTTACCGAAAGTGGTTTCATGCCCAGAGATGGCACCTACCTTTCCATTCTCTTTGTTACATATTGCACGCCATATCAGGCTCACTTTGATATCCGAGGAACATTGTGTCTTATGTATTGAATGACTGGGACAGGTCT
>NW_024382938.1:0-20324 GCF_016835505.1 Polypterus senegalus | reverse complement strand
TTACACCACCAACCCCTGCCTGAACCATAGATAAAAATTGATCCATGCTTTCATGTAGTTGAGCTCAAATTCTGAACCTGCCATCTGAATGTTGCAGCAGAATTCCAGACTCATCAGACCAGGCAACATTTTCCCAATCTCCTATTGTCCAGTTTTGGTGAGCCTGTGTGAATTGTAGCTGCAGTTGCCTGTTCTTAACTGACAAGAGTGGCACCTGGTGTGATCTCCTGCTGCTGTAGCTCATCTGCTTTAAGGTTCAACATGTGTGTTCAGAGATGCTCTTCTACATACCTCTGTTGTAACAAGTGTTTATTTGAGTTACTGGTGCCTTTTTTCTGCTTGAACTAGTCTGGCCATTCCTCTCTGGCCTCTGGCATCAACAAGGCATTTTCGCCCAGATAACTGCCACTTCCTGGATATTTTCCTCTTTTTAGACAACTCTCTGTAAAGCACAGAGATGGTTGGGTGTTAAAATCCCAGTAGATCAGCAGCTTCTGAAGCACTCAGACGAGCCCGTTTGGCACCAACAATCATGCTATGTTCAAAGGCACTTCAGTCACCTTTCTTCCCATTCTGATGCTTGGTTTGAACTTCAGCAGGTTGTCTTGACAATGTCTACATGCAGAAATGTATTGAACTGCTGCCGTGTTATTAGCTGAATAAATATTTGCGTTTACAAGCAGTTTTAAAGGTGTACCTAATAAAGTGGCCAGTGAACGTATATACACTACTCTAAATTCAGAATTATGACTAAAAATGTTTGAAGTTTTATTTTTTTCAGGATTCTAATGTCTAAAGTGAGACAGAAGGTGGAAAGTGTGAGAAGTATGAATTATAAGGGAAGAAGGAGCGCCTGGACAATGAAACACATAGAGAAACATCTCATACTGAGTGCAACCACCTCAGCTGGCTTCTGAGCCACAGCCAACCAGCAGGCCAGACTGGTAGGTTCTACAAATACTAGCATTAGTATTGTAACCCCCATGTACGCCAGCACTCTCTGTTCTCAGTCCTTCACCATATACAGTAGCTGCCAGTTCTTCTGGAGACCATCTTATCATCCTTACATTAGATGAGACAGGCTGCAGCAGCAGGCACCTGATTACTATATATGGACAGCAATAAGGGTATCTCAGAGAGATCACTTTGTGCCCCTCCACTTAGTCAGCTTCAGTTTTAAATGAACATTACAAGCCTTGAAAGGTTTACTTTCCGTTATAAAACAGCAGCTCAGCTGCTCATAAGATGAGCATTACTCATCTTATTTCCCTTTAAAAGGATATCACCTTAAAAAAATTAGATGGGAAGTGACATTAAGTGCATTTTGACATGTTTCCATTGTTTAATGACAGCTATTTAATAAAAAAAGAGGCTTTTACAAAGCATGTCATTTAATAAAACACCAAGCATATTCTCATTGTCCTAATGGGAGCAACAAAGTATGGATTTTATTGGCTGTGTTGAAAGGCTGCTGTGCCCATCGTCTGTATTTGCTGTTATCAAAATGTGAATAAAAACATTAGCCGCTTATGGCTAAACCTTGCAGACAAAAATGCACAATGTTTTTGTTAGATTCATCTGCATTTAAAAAAAATGATTTTTTTGGTATTTATAAAATTCACCACTATATTGTTACTACGTTCCCTTAGCTTAGAAATAAGTTTATTTCATAACCACATTGGAAGCATTATGTCATTTTCTCATATGCTGAGTTGTTATCCGTTGCACAGCTGCACTCGGGTCCTAATTTGGGATCCTGAGATGGTTCGTCATGTGGTGAGTGCAGCAACGTGCTGTCTCAGTGCATGCTACCAAACTTTCTCTCTCCCCTCTCTTAATCCGGACTGGGGAGCTTATCACAGCTAGCACAATGCAGGATGCCAGTTTATCTTGGGGTGAACACACACACGCACGCACACATGCACACACACACAGATATGGAGGAAAGGCGCTAAAGATACATATAGGGCAAGAGATAGCAAATATTTTTTATTCCTTCTGTTACCTGTCTTCAATAGGTACCATGGCTCATACATACTGTATATAAAATGCTAAGCTCCATCTGTCTGTCACACAATTAAGAGATATCCTTTGCAATTTGTGGGGTTACAGGCTCAGATGTGAACATCTGTGAATATGTTTTGGGCCTGTGATTACTGTTGTAACAGGAGAACGGGCATCCCATCTGGGAAGGAGGAAGATTCAGGCCAAAGCAGAATGGCAAATTAATTAGCCAGCTGGAAGGAGACATAATTTGTGCCTGGCTGATATCATTTAATGGACGGACTACTAGAAGCCGAGAATCGTGAGCTGTTCTATCTTCCATACGCCAGTTGGTGGCAGTGGTTCTTGTATAAGAACCCAGTTGGGAGTAAGGAGGAAGAATTGTTTGGTTATTTTGTATTTACAGTATTTTGTAATTGTGGTCAATATTTGGAGAAGTGTTTGTGAAAGAATTGCCATCTGTGAATAAAAATAATTTGTTGTATTCTAAAAACATGTTGGGGATTACTGTCTTGGGTTTGGGGCTCATTGGCGCCCCCTTGTGGTCACACTGTATGCTCTAAGTATATCGCATTAAATAAAATGCAAAAAGTTGCAGAAACACGAGATAGAATGATCACCGCACGAGCAAATCACTTGTGTGATGCTTGCTGCGGAAACAAAGATGCATGGTGTGGAGCAGTTCTTTAGTGAACTATAACAACTCTTTGCGCAAACAATGGCTTCCTGGCCTCAGTCCTAAATACACTTCCTCCTTAATTTCTACTGATGTCCTCAAGCACATGATTCTACCATATGATTCATCCTTAAGCAAAAAGAATTTTGCCGGATCTACCTGGGTTTGGTCCCCTCACAGTCTGCTCTACTAGGGTCTAAATAGGTTTCATTCTCTGATTTTTCTTGCAGTATTCATTCTTTTGTCTGGTGACGCCACATATCCTAGCTCCAAATCATTATTGCAAACTTGTTTAGACCTTTTCCCAAATTTTCTTATTTTCGCTAAACTTTGTTGGAAAGACTGCAAGGACAGATAATGTACCTGATCGTGTGCTCAGGGTATGTGTGGACCAGCTAGCACAGGTAATCATTGGCATCTTTAACACCTCTCTAAAACAGGTTGTCTTTTCATTATCTATCTATCTATCTATCTATCTAGAGGTCAGTGAAGATCTGTTACTTGTTTAAACACAGATGGGTATAAGCATCTGTTGTTTCATTTATTCTTCTATTTCACTTTTTGATAATACACACTGTTATCCCTTTAACTGGACTTCTCTAGTGTAATTCTTGGCTCAGGACTGACTCTTGAGTGCCCCCTGAAGTTTGCACTGCTCTTTTCTATTACAGAGGCTTGTAAATTATGTCTGGCTCTCAGATATTGTTCTTGCATAGTTTGATTCCAATCAAATGAATTTCAGTATGTATACAAACGTGATGAGGGCACAAGACCATGAGGTTCAGAAACTGGATTTGGTGTCCCTCAAGGCACAACTCTAGTGTTTTCACTTTACAGGCTACTGCTAGGAAGTGTTGTTTGAAAGCATAAACACTCATTTGTTTCACTCATATGTAAATAATGCCCAGCTACATCTTTCTGTAAAGGGCAAAAGATATTTACATTATCTATCTTTAAATAGTTGTGGTGATGAGTTAAATAATTGAAAGAGTGAAAATGTCTTGCCTTTAAATACTGAAAAGGTTATTATTTGGTGAGAATAATGCACACAGCTACAAGGTCCTATCACTTATTAACCCAAGTAATCTAAACATTAGTTTTACTTGTTAATTATTATGTTATTTTTAACACCAGTCTATTTTTTGCCACATACATTGAACTTGAACTTTATTGCCAGGCAACATACTTGTTTCAAGATGGGTGCATGAGATAAGGAATTTTTGCTGGAACAGCCCGGACTCAGAAGACCAAAAAAGAATTCCTTGTGGGGAAAGCTGGGAGAGGTTTGTGTCCAGCAGTGGACAGCTGATGAACATAGTTTCTAGGAGTTTCTTTTGGTGTTACATCCATACAAATAACAGTATGAATACAATTTAACACCACAGTATACAATACATGACACCATCAGAGCATTGTATACAGCAGTACTGACCAATGATATGCTGTATTACACAAGAGATAAAAATATAAAATATTTTGACAATGTAGAATTGCAATCTTGGCCACTAGTAGGTCTTGATAAAATAAATATGCCTTAAGTTTAGAAGAAGAAGTTTGAAGATTTGGAAAAAACAAAGCTGAATCAGGGTGACTCTTGATATGTCTCTCAGTCCTTGCTTTTGGTGAGCAATAACATTTCCTTAATGGTAATAACTGAAAGAGTAGGTTACTAGGCAGAGTGTAGTCACTGATTACATTTCTAGCAGGTTCCCTTACCCCATGATGCATAGGGTTGAGTTTCAAGCCGAGGGTCCTTTCTGCTATCTGGATGACACGCTGTGGTTTGTGATTTAAGTGGGCACATATATTGTCATGCCTGTGATGTAGGAAGTGAAGACACTTTCAATAACAGCTCTACAAAAATGTTCCAGTGCTGATTGGGGCAGATAAAACTTTTCACTTTGACAAAGTAAAAACCATACATCGTTGAGCTTTTTTGATAAAAGAAGTTGCGTTTCCACCCAGTTCAGACAGTGAGTGACAGTAGAACAGAAACATTAAGTGTCCAAGGATTACTGTATTGTGAGAGAACAACATGATCAGGGATCAAATTTATAAAACTGCTGTATGCAGAAAATGAAATGTGCGTATGCAGCTTACCACACAAAAGTCATGATTTATACTGTAAAAGAAGACTTGAAGGCAGAATGTGTGTATATTTACAGAAACTCCAACCCATTTGTACACAGCATTTTGGAGAAACTGGAAAGGCTGACGCCTTTAATGAAGTAGGAAAATACCAAACCAGCTAATAACAACTCACGTGTATAATAATTTACTGTATATCACCGAACTGTTATTAGAATGTGCATTGATGTGACAAACATAATAGACCTCCAAAGTGATGACTATAATGTTGTAATGAAAAAGACAAACAATCATAAATATTTGGGGCACCCAAAGGCCAACCCCATATATTATAAATAAAACACCAGGTATAAACGTGTCAGAAAATGACAATGAATGTTGTGTCCATGCGAGTTTCCAAACAGACTGATTCAAGATGACAGAGCTTCGGGAATTAAAGGCTCCTGACAGGAAGGGGCAGGTCCAGGCCAGTGGACACAAATGGAAGACTGACAGCCATTCCACCTCTCACACCACTTCTGTTGTCCACCCTCCTAGAACTGGCCCTTCCTGCCTGGAAGCCATATGATCAGCAACCTTCCTGGAGTTAGTTATTTTTGGAACTCGTGTCTGAAAAGACATTTCTGCAACTTTGTTGCTCTTCATTTGTTTTGTGCACACCTTCTCCAGTTTGATGTACACCTTTCATGTTGTTGTGTCTTCTTCTACAACTGCCATTGCACTATTATTGTAAACATGTGTAAATGCTTTGCGTTTTTACTCAGTAAAGGGTGCTATAAAAGAATGAATTAAAGGACTTCCTCAGGAGATGATTAAGTTGAAATTCAAATGACATTAGTTTTCCCCTTAGTTAGTATTTGTGATTTATAATGCAGTACAATAACTCATCAGAATTAAGTTTGTGATCATCCAGCACCTTATGAAAATCCAATGATGGCTTTCCAAACTTCACCACCAATAGTACTGTACAGATCATGATAATAACACCACAATAACATCTCTCTTTCCGCTTTACTTCCATTGCCTCTCACCAAGTTGCTATTTCCACCTACTTGATTGTAATTTTTATTGTCTCATCGCAAACCACCTGTCAAAGCTACCCCTACTGTGAGGGAACCTCCATTATGCAAATGACGAAGCCAGTCTGGGACTGCGGCACTGTGAGGAGGATGCACTTTGATGCTGTCCTCTATTCTCACTCACCTTATCCATCTGCTGCCAGGCTTCAGAGTTCTTTCATTTATTAAATTACTGATAAATTGCATTAATTTAGTTTACTTTTGGTGTGGAAATTTGTTGAAAACAAAGGATAAAAAAATCATACAGTAATGTCTTGGAAATAAACATGATGATAAAAGCAGCTCCTTATTCATTAGTGGGACACCATGGCACAGAAGGCATTAAAATCAATTAAGACCATGTGCCAGGCCTGGCATATCTGGTCCAGAGGAGCTGCATTTTCTGAGTTTCATTTTATTAATATACTAGCAGAATACCCGCGCTTCGCAGCGGAGAAGTAGTGTGTTAAAGAAGTTATGAAAAAGAAAAGGAAACATTTTAAAAATAACGTAACATGATTGTCAATGTAATTGTTTTGTCACTGTTATGAGTGTTGCTGTCATATACTGTATATATACAGTGGTGTGAAAAATTATTTGCCCCCTTCCTGATTTCTTATTCTTTTGCATGTTTGTCACACAAAATGTTTCTGATCATCAAACACATTTAACCATTAGTCAAATATAACACAAGTAAACACAAAATGCAGTTTTAAATGATGGTTTTTATTATTTAGGGAGAAAAAAATCCAAACCTACATGGCCCTGTGTGAAAAAGTAATTGCCCCCTTGTTAAAAAATAACCAAACTGTGGTGTATCACACCTGAGTTCAATTTCCGTAGCCACCCCCAGGCCTGATTACTGCCACACCTGTTTCAATCAAGAAATCACTTAAATAGGAGCTGCCTGACATCATGCCAAGATCCAAAGAAATTCAGGAACAAATGACAACAGAAGTAATTGAGATCTATCAGTCTGGTAAAGGTTATAAAGCCATTTCTAAAGCTTTGGGACTCCAGCGAACCACAGTGAGAGCCATTATCCACAAATGGCAAAAACATGGAACAGTGGTGAACCTTCCCAGGAGTGGCCAGCCGACCAAAATTACCCCAAGAGCGCAGAGGCGACTCATCCGAGAGGTCACAAAGACCCCAGGACAACGTCTAAGAACTGCAGGCCTCACTTGCCTCAATTAAGGTCAGTGTTCACGACTCCACCATAAGAAAGAAACTGGGCAAAAACGGCCTGCATGGCAGATTTCCAAGGCAAACCACTGTTAAGCAAAAGAACATTAGGGCCCGTCTCAATTTTGCTAAGAAACATCTCAATGATTGCCAAGACTTTTGGGAAAATACCTTGTGGACTGATGAGACAAAAGTTGAAATTTTGGAAGGCAAATGTCCGTTACATCTCGCGTAAAAGGAACACAGCATTTCAGAAAAAGAACATCATACCAACAGTAAAATATGGTGGTGGTAGTGTGATGGTCTGGGGTTGTTTTGCTGCTTCAGGACCTGGAAGGCTTGCTGTGATAGATGGAACCATGAATTCTACTGTCTACCAAAAAATCCTGAAGGAGAATGTCCGTCCATCTGTTCGTCAACTCAAGCTGAAGCGATCTTGGGTGCTGCAACAGGACAATGATCCAAAACACACCAGCAAATCCACCTCTGAATGGCTAAAGAAAAACAAAATGAAGACTTTGGAGTGGCCTAGTCAAAGTCCTGACCTGAATCCAATTGAGATGCTATGGCATGACCTTAAAAAGGCGGTTCATGCTAGAAAACGCTCAAATAAAGCTGAATTACCCTGGACACAAATAGATGAACATACACAGGCCTGGTCCACAATTGAACTAAAATCCTGCAGTACATTTTAAAAATAACTAAGATGATTGTTAATGTAATTGTTTTGTCATTGATATGAGTGTTGTTGTCATATCTATCTATCTATCTATATATATATATATATATATCTTGTCATGCACGCGCGAGTAGGAGACCGCGGACGGATTCGAACGCACCTGGGGACACATTCGCGGCAGGGAATGGCGGGGTACTAACTTTCTCCCTCTGCTTCCTCATAGGAGAAAAGACCTTCCTCCACCATAAGAAGATTAATCGTATGTAATCGCACACGTAAATTTGCCCTAAATCGCAAATGTTTTTTTTTAATTTAAAAGGGTTTTAGTGGGCGACAGAATCAAATAATAGACATGGACATGAATATTGTAAACTCAAGCTGTTTTAATTTCTGAAAAAAATGCTTTTAAACTGCATTTGAATTCAAAACAGAAACAAAAATATCATCCCTGGTTAAAATTGGGCAGACTTAAAAATAAAGTGGTAGTTTAAGTACTTTAAGTACATTTTCAGAATGGTATTGTCTTTAAATAATAATAACCAAAATTTCAACATAAAGTGCAGTTTTTCTTCTTAAAAAAATAAGTCAGAAACATAAACGGTAATTTGACCAACTTAATCTTTAAACTCTGAGTAACCTCAGCCAAAATTATTTTGTACATTAGGCTAAAACAGTGTGATCATTGAATATTTTGTAATTAGATGTAATTAGAATTACTAATGGTCACGGAAGTCCAATGATCCCCAGTAAGAGCCACAAAGTCCGTTTTCTGTAATGCATCTAAATTTGCTTGCTTTTCAGTGTGCACAAAACCATGCTTTTATCAAGGCTTCGCTCGGGGAGTCTTTTGAAATGAAATTTTGCTCCGATCAGTCGTAGGAACGCGCTTTATTCCGTCTCTAACATTTTTGTAGCTGTGATGTGTGCATCAGTGTAATTGATATACCAGGAAATCATGCACTGACAAAAGTTCCCCTTTGCTTGGATTGAAAGTGTGAGTAAATGCGTTATTTTTTTAACGTGTTATGCAGTACATGCATCAAAGCTTCTCAGCTGTGCTTGTGCTAAGAAAAGTAAACATTTTAAAAATAACGTAACATGATTCTATGTTAACCGCATATTTTTCATCGTCCCAAACCAAGGAGATGCGAGGGTAAAATGAATCGGGAAGCGCGTACATACTCAGTGTATCCCCTCTCGGGAATCGAACCTTGACGCTAGAGACGAAGCCTCTACAATTGCGCCATGGCATGTGGCTTGTCTATTTGAGAGTATGTAGATCGGGGTATATATATATATATTCGCAGCAGAGTAGTGTGTTAAAGAAGTTATGAAAAAGAAAAGGGAACATTTTAAAAATAACGTAACATGATTGTCAATATACAGTAATTGTTTTGTGAGTGTTATTGAGTGTTGCTGTCATCAAGGATTTGATTATCATTATTTCTTTCAATCAGGGTCGTATTTGTAGGATGCTTCATATTTTTTTGCTGCCTTCTCAATTGTGTAATTCGTTTTTTGTTCAGCACTCTTTGGAACTGTTGCTTTTGTCTGTGCACTGCGTCAGTTCACGTGAGCTGCTTGGTGTTCTTGCATCGAAGGTTCCCAGCTGTGCTGGTGCCATCTCGTGTGATTGATGTCCATGGCTGTGTGTAATGTTAGTTAAGACCCGGCACTTAAAAGTTTCTCTCGCAGTTTCGCTGAGTTTGTGCCAAACACCACCCTGACCATCTCATCTTCCTCTGCATAAGCACAGTCCTTCACCCGTGAATATTTAGCGGCAGTGTTTCTATTGGATTGCCGCTGACAGATGGCCTTATATGGGCAGGCACTAAATTACAAACGCCAGCGGCAGCCTGTCTATGAACTTAATTTAAACTTTAGGTTTACACTGTGCTTTGTTTCCGAAGTAGCAGCACTCATGAATATGGTTGTATATGTCAGTCGCTCACTTCTTATTGTTTCGCTGCCTTCTGCCTTCTATAAATAATGCATGTTTTCTTCAGCGCTTTTTTGAGCTGTTCCTGGTTTTCTACGTACTGCATTGATAGTCAGTTCACGTGATTACGTGGGAGGCGTGATGATGTCACATGAAACTCCGCCCCCCACAGCCATCCAGCTCAACTCCATTACAGTATATGGAGAAAAATAGCTTCCAGTTATGACCATTACACGTAGAATTTCGAAATGAAACCTGCCCAACTTTTGTAAGTAAGCTGTAATGAATGAGCCTGCCAAATTTCAGCCTTCTACCTACACGGGAACTTGGAGAATTAGTGATGAGTCAGTCAGTGAGTCAGTCAGTCAGTCAGTCAGTGAGTCAGTGAGGGCTTTGCCTTTTATTAGTATAGATGAACACTGAGACTTTGGAAAAAATGCTAAATTTTCTTATGGAGGTTTGCTGGTTTTAACTGAAACAAGGTGGCCTCTACGGAGCAGGGTTGAGGGGTACTGAAAAATAGGATAATTCAGAAAATGGGAAGCAATATATTTAAAGTTACTTAAGTTTCTTTATGAAAATGATGACCTGTGTACTTTCTCAACACATAATACAGGTATGGAGTCAGCTGACACTTTATTAGGTACTCTCATCTCATACTGGGCAGCCCATTTCTTTACTGAATGCCCTGAAGCTTCAAGATGAAGATACATCAAGGTGCTAGGATGATTCATCACGATTATGGTTCAATAGAAATCCCCAGTTCTTCAAGATTTTTAGTCCACACATTCAAGCTGTGAACTTCCCATTTCACTTCACCTATGAAACAGCATAATGAGATCTGGAGATCCTGCAGGTCATTGGAGTAAACTAATATCAATGTCATTTTCATTCTATCAACAGGTGGAGGTCAGTGTTATTAAGATGATTGTTTTTTGTTATGGCATGCTGTACAGTACTCTGAAGTGTTCTTTATCACTCATAGATGTTATCAAGCATCATTCATGCCATGAACAAAATTTGAACACAGTTGTATTGTGGTCCTTTGAGAAGCAGAAGGGTCCATCTCTCAAACTATGGAATAAATTGAACAAGAGGTATCCAGAGTGTATTGGTGTTGGTGATGATGGGAAGAGGAGTGTATCCACAACATAAGACATAGACAGCCCAGATATACAGATGATCGTCAAAGCTGACACATCCAAAGAGAGGATGCAGAAGACTGAATGACCATAGTGGCATGAATTACAGCCACTTCAGAACTAAAATGTCCACTTGGACGGTTTGCAATCTGACTTCTAGAAGGGGGTTTGTTATCATGTGTCCCCTAACATGAATTGTGCTCACTCAGCATCACCCCAAGGCATGCCTGCAGTGGTGTCTTAAATGGGCTGATGGAATTGCTGTCTTTAGTGATGTCTGGAATGATTGATGGCCATCCAATGGAAACACACACAGGGCTCAAGCCAGGCATCACCCAGTTGTGGGCTATCAGCTACTATGTTCATTAGCATCTGGTGTTTGTGGAGGACCAGTGTTTCTTATGTCAGGGATTTCTTCCAGCTGCTTCTGATCCAGTTACTGCATGAAATGGGAGATGTACTCTCAGAGCAGCAAAATGCCCACCTGCATTCCATCCATACAATGCAATGTGTACCAGAGACTATTTGTCAATTCGCCTGCCCAGCATACTCACCAGAGTGCTTTCTTGACTGAACAGTGTATACAGTACTTCCTGCATACAGCCACTGATGGTGAACTTTGACCAGCAACTCCTCTGCTGACATTCCACAGAAGGACATTCATCACTTGTATGATCGTTTGCTGCATATGGAGGTTGTGCCCAATATTAATGTGAATGTACTGAAACATGTGACATTCTGTGTACTGAATAAGTCAAGCTCGTTTGTGTGTGTGATCATGTTATTAAAACACTTGGATGATTCTTCCACCTGAATCTTTGCTATCTATTGGTTTTCTTTTTATACTTTTGATAATTTGGAGGAGTGAGGGAATGAGGTATATCTAATAAAGTGCCCACTAAATATTGTCATTCATGTGTTAATTGGGGACAACTTCAGGGCTCCTCTACTGGTAATTGCTCTCCAAACCGAAGGGTGGTGCTGTCACTTAATGCAATCTCTCTTCATCCCTGTACAGAACGAATAATTGGCGGACATTCACGTCCAAGCGTCACTCTTGACTTGTAACCTCCTGTACTCGTTTTTTTCGCACCACCCAGTGGTGCATTCATGGAGTCACTCAGAAAAAGACTCCCGTCTGAAGAAGATGTCTCTGCATTTCTTATGTGTTTTTTGATTTCTAAAACCTTCAGTTATATGGAGATCACCTTCAGGTGCCCCAGCCTTTCATAATCTTTCTTTTGTGTTTATTACAATGTTTACAGAGAATAACTTTAGCATTTTGCAAAGTTTTGAATGGGTTTATTGTTAATAGGTTTAAAGGGTCATTATTGGCATGTACAGAGAGTACAGTGTAATTACATGCACTACATGTGCTAATGAACAGGCAACACGTCACACTCTCCGACAACATGATTAGTGAGCATGACTACCTTACCTTAAAACGTCTGTCTTTCTTACCTGAATTAACCTCACAAACTATTTGTCATTGACAGGCAAACAGAACAATGAAATTAATATTATATGGGGCCTGACCTGACTCTCTTCATCTTGATGTCCACTTTGTGATCTGCTCAGAACCCAAGTTGACGAGATATGTGTGCTGAATGTTTAGTCATCTCTGAACACAGTTTGACCACTTCTGGCCTGCTTGAGTGCTAGGATTCAAGTCTGTGGATATAATAACTCAAAAATGAATGACTCAGTCCAAATGAAGCTTGCCATATTTATTGTTATATTACTACAAAATGGTAGAGGCCTACTGATTTTGAGTCTACAGAGATAAGGAATTTGTGCTCTTGCAAGCAATTGTGCCTCAACTGTAGCACAATTGCAGAACAGAGATTATACATTTTTTAACAAGATATGATTTTTCTATTACATTCCACATAATAAAATTCTGGCCTTGAATATTTCACTGCTGAACTGACATCTTTATGTAGGCAAAGTCATGTGCATGACACACCAGATGGTTTACATTTGAATATTTTTATTTAAATTGTATTTATATTTTTATGATGTTGCCTGGAAAAAAAAAGATCCTCATTGTTGGAGATGCAAGGGGCTGGACTAGGCCAAGGGGTCACCCACGTAACACCTAGCTGCAGCAGATAGAGGGTCATTTCTGGAGGGTGGGACTGGACCGTGCGTCTGCCTGGGGGGTTGCAAACTGGGATCCCGAGTTGTTTCGTCGTATAGTGGGTGTGGCAATGAACTGTACCAGTGCATGCTCCCCAACTTGACTTGACTTATTGCCTGGAAAGAGTCCAACTGCTTGTGGCTCTGAAACAGAATAAAGTTGAAAGATTTATTGTGTGGCTGATTATTTTAGTTACCTTCCATCCATCTTTCCATATATTTTCTAATGAAAATCCATGAACACTTGCTTTTAACTCAAAATGTTACTATCAGCAGCTTTGATAACGCATTTTAAAGATTAAGTCTATGGAGTCTATGAAGTAGAGATTCTGTTACTGTACTTACCATGTACAGTGTGGTTGGAGAATATTTCTACTTGTGTATAAAATTTTATGTCTACTTTTACTTCATTACATTTTCAAAAGAAAATAACAAATTTTATGCCAACTAGTGGGCTCTGCCCCCTGCTTGCTTTGCTCGCCCACCCCTGGGTGGGTGCTACGCGCAAGCCACTTTGCAGATCTGCCACTCACGTATGGGAAAGCTGATGTACAATTTAACAGATTGTTACTTTCATGAGAATTGTTACATATGCATAATATTACTAACTTTTACATTATGGCAAGTATTTAACCATAGTAAAAAGTAATAAACTTAATAAATTGAAAGAAAATTATGTTTTATGTTGCATTAGAGATATTTGTTGCATTACACTTTTTGTTCTGTTTGGCTTTGAAATTAACACGCAAATATTTTTTAAACTTACACTTTTACTGGAAAACAAGTAAAAACTATTTTTGGAATTAACTTTTCGTCAATATCACATTGAATTTTGATTCCGTGTTTGGACTTACATCGTGACAATGCAACGTATAACTGCTCATGAGTGAATGTCTTTTCTTTCTCTCTTAGAAATAAACTGACTTTATTTATTAATTGTCATAGCAAAAGCTATTCTAACCAAGACTAAAGCTGTTTAAGACTAAACTAAGCAATAAGTATTAAAAATCTTAATTAGCAAGACAACTAAAGTGAGGCAGAAGTGTTACTTGAGCAATAAGTGCTTCTTATTAAGCAATTAGATTGGAACAAAAATCTGCTGCCACTGACTGAATCTGCCCACCCCTGGCATAGCCAATCATTCAGACATAAATTATGCAATAACATTACGATACATCTTTCTTTCAACAGTATTTCGGCTGGTGGAAGACTGGATGGTGTTAATGGTTGTAGATATTCTATGGGATATTGTAAGTTGATGTTTTCCTCATCCACACCATCACCACCAACTGTTTCAGCATAGTCTGTTGATACGCATTTAACCAGTTTCCCGTGTATCCGATCGACAATTTTCAAGTTAATTTGTTTGACTTCATTGTTTCTCTGTGCTAGGATTGCCCGTGCACTCATTTCTTCTGATGAAATTCTTCAATAAGATTTGGACATAATAAATCTTCTTTTATTAGGAACTTAAAGCTAGGAAAACGTAAAAATTTATAAGAGCTGAGAACGCAGGAACTGTGTCTGACAAATGCATTCACACGAATGAGAGATGAGAGGACCGTGGGTGCGGAAAAATGGTTGAGAGAAGGGCGGGACTTGAAAAAATCTCTTGCCAATAGTCTTGTCTAGCAGGACTTGAAAAATCTCTTGGCAATAGTCTCGTCTCAAGGTTTTCTTTTATAATAGAGAGATAAGTTTTGCTGGACACATCTATTATTGAATTATTAAGCCAGAAAACAAAAAGGCTACGCAATTACATGCGATCTTTTACTCAGTTGTTTATCTAAAATACATGCTTTCCAGTTCAGAAAAAATCAAATATACAAAGAATTTGAGATGATTTTTAATTGCACAGAGCTGGTGCTAATACCTGATCATCTACTCAGTCATTCCAACTTACAAGTACTCTGTGTCAAAGTCTACAGAATGGAGCAGGGCTGGATATTGACAGCAAAAATATACTTTGTAATTTTCCCCACCTGTCTACCCTGCCCACTGTGCTCTGGTATGTGCCAATATCTCCTTGGATATTTTCACAGATAAAGCTGATGCATTCCTACACTGTCCTCAAATCAACCTTGAATGGGCGGGGCTGGATGTTGAAGAAGTACAATCCAAGTGTCAGCTAGTTGATGTCGCAGTTTTTGCATGTTGTACTTATGGCAGCGTGACAAGCAGGATGAAGTGGATAAGCAACAAGGTGTACTTGTACATTCAGGTTCTGTGGTTCACACACTCTCACCAGTGTTGCTCACAAGTCTTCTCACATGATGCTGGGCATCACGGATGCAAAATTGATTGAGAAGTAGTCGGAGAAGCCCAAATAAAAACCAAAAAGCCATACCTTTGAATGTGAAACTAGAAGTCTACTTCTTTCAGCTACTCCCATCAGGGGTTGCCACAGTGGATCATCTTCTTCCATATCTTGAATATGAAACTAGAAGTAAAGTGCTTTATTAAACACTAGCTGTTTCACCAGATGAAGTGTTTGTTACATGTGTACAATAAATAAAAAGCAGATCTGACACTTATATTATCCTCATTGTGGAGAAAAGATATGTTTTTTTAGTATTATTTAGCATTTTGTACTTCTATGCTTATTAAACTGTTGTGAAATTAACTTTAAGATTAAGAGAAAATATAAGTAATTTTACAACAAAGAATAATTCATAGAACAGTGTAATAATGATTATCTCAATAGTTCTTATAGAGTGTGCAGAATGCACCACAGTTGTAACATACAACTCCATCGCTGAGACAAATGAGGGTCAAGTAGCACATACGTCCTCCTCCTCCTCCCTTAGAAGCACTGCTGGAGGAAACCCATGGCATGTCCATCCCTTCTCAAAAGACTTTTATCATTCCAGCTAAAACACAAATCTCGTCACAAATTTGTCATTTGCTCACTTATTTTTTTGTGCTATTGTAGCTATAAGTTTTAAGTGTGCCACTGTGATCTGTGAGGGTTATTTATACACATTATTTTATTTACAATGGGTATCTTACTGACAGGGTGAATCTGAGAGGGAGACAACATAAACCATGTGTTAAACAGCGCACATGTGCCCTTTTGGTGCTGATCAGTAGCTAAGGGGGTCACTATCAGCTATTTAGAGAAAAATTATGCAAGCCAGCTGACAGAGAGAGAAAATGGATCTTTCCACGGAAGCAACCTGAACTCTGGCAGGCCATTAAAGGAGAGCAGGTGGGTTGTGTGCTATTCATGTTTGAGCAGAAAAATGATTGTTTGATTGTAGACCTTTGAATTGTAGAAACTGTATAAAAAGCTCTGGCAATTGCCCTGAAACTTGAAAGCTTACCTACGGATATCGTTCCTGGCCATGCCTGGGATAAAATGCTTTCCGCACTCTTGAAGATTCTCATTCGAGTACTATATTGTTGTGACTGTCATCAGTCAGTCATTTTCCAACCCGCTATATCCTAACACAGGGGTCTGCTGGAGCCAATCCCAGCCAGCAGAGGGCACAAGGAAGGAACAAATCCCAGGCAGGGCACCAGTCCACACACACACACACCCACCCACACACCAGGGACAATTTAGGATCGCCAATGCACCTAACCTGCATGTCTTTGGACCATGGGAGGAAACTGGAGCACATGCAGGAAACTCATGCAGACACAGGGAGAACATGCAAACTCCATGCAGGGAGGACATGGGAAGCGAACCCAGGTCTCCTTACAACGGAGGCGGCAGCGCTACCACTGTGCCACCATGCTGTGACTGTTAAGCTGATAATAAACAGAAGCTAAGTATTCTTGCTGTAGTATTACTGATTCTTTCTTCCTTTTAGAATCACATCTGTACTACTAGGGAAAGATGTAATATTTTATTTTATAGATATATTTATACAGTACATACTTTTGCTTTAGTAAAGGCTGCAATCTCAAACTCTTTTAGGGCTACTTATTTTTTTACCTTTTGTCCCACGGCTGAATATTTTTCCAAAAAACTCAGTTTTCTGAAAAGCACATAAAGTAATGGTTTCACACATAAATCGACATAAAATACTTATTTAAAACAAATGTCAACCTGCCTCTACACTATGTAAATTCACGTACTTAACATATTTATTACATACCTGTTTGTCTCATCACTAATAAGCTGAAAGACAATTTCTAGAAAAAAACAACCTAAAGTGGTCAAGTGGCTGGTAATCTCTAGTGTCCACAAGAATGCCATGTCATTTGATGAAGTCCAATAGTCAGCTTGCCTCCCACAGATCTATGTCTGTGTAGTTCATCCTTGGCTGATTTATCAGAGTTTGATAAGTCAGAATCCAATTCAGCAAAAATATGCAAAAAATACAGGGGGGAGTCAAGCTAAAGTTAGAAAATGGGATTTATTAGAAAATGGAACGAACCTTAACAAAACTGATTGTCATTTCTCAATGGAGTCTCCACCCTTCTCAATGCACTTGCGCCACCTGCCTGGAAGTGCCAAGGTTTCAGCAGAATAAAAGGATTTGTCTTGTAAAATCGTTGAAACTGTCGAATGTGCCAATTTCAAGTCACATGATATCTCTTTAACCGTTTAACCAGCTTCGTAGTCTTGTATGATTTTTATTTTCATTTCAAGGTCGATATCTTTCCTTCCTTTATTAACAACTAGCAAAATACCCGCGCTTCGCAGCGGAGAAGTAGTATGTTAAAGAAGTTATGAAAACGAAAAGGAAACATTTTCAAAATAACGTAACATGATTGTCAATGTAATTATTTTGTCACTGTTATGAGTGTTGCTGTCATATACTGTATATATACAGTGGTGTGAAAAATTATTTGCCCCCTTCCTGATTTCTTATTCTTTTGCATGTTTGTCACACAAAATGTTTCTGATCATCAAACACATTTAACCATTAGTCAAATATAACACAAGTAAACACAAAATGCAGTTTTTAAATGATGGTTTTATTATTTAGGGAGAAAAAAAATCCAAACCTACATGGCCCTGTGTGAAAAAGTAATTGCCCCCTTGTTAAAAAATAACCAAACTGTGGTGTATCACACCTGAGTTCAATTTCCGTAGCCACCCCCAGGCCTGATTACTGCCACACCTGTTTCAATCAAGAAATCACTTAAATAGGAGCTGCCTGACACAGAGAAGTAGACCAAAAGCACCTCAAAAGCTAGACATCATGCCAAGATCCAAAGAAATTCAGGAACAAATGACAACAGAAGTAATTGAGATCTATCAGTCTGGTAAAGGTTATAAAGCCATTTCTAAAGCTTTGGGACTCCAGCGAACCACAGTGAGAGCCATTATCCACAAATGGCAAAAACATGGAACAGTGGTGAACCTTCCCAGGAGTGGCCAGCCGACCAAAATTACCCCAAGAGCGCAGAGACGACTCATCCGAGAGGTCACAAAAGACCCAAGGACAATGTCTAAAGAACTGCAGGCCTCACTTGCCTCCATTAAGGTCAGTGTTCACGACTCCACCATAAGAAAGAGACTGGGCAAAAACGGCCTGCATGGCAGATTTCCAAGACGCAAACCACTGTTAAGCAAAAAGAACATTAGGGCTTGTCTCAATTTTGCTAAGAAACATCTCAATGATTGCCAAGACTTTTGGGAAAATACCTTGTGGACTGATGAGACAAAAGTTGAACATTTTGGAAGGCAAATGTCCCGTTACATCTGGCGTAAAAGGAACACAGCATTTCAGAAAAAGAACATCATACCAACAGTAAAATATGGTGGTGGTAGTGTGATGGTCTGGGGTTGTTTTGCTGCTTCATGACCTGGAAGGCTTGCTGTGATAGATGGAACCATGAATTCTACTGTCTACCAAAAAATCCTGAAGGAGAATGTCCGGCCATCTGTTTGTCAACTCAAGCTAAAGCGATCTTGGGTGCTGCAACAGAACAATGATCCAAAACACACCAGCAAATCCACCTCTGAATGGCTAAAGAAAAACAAAATGAAGACTTTGGAGTGGCCTAGTCAAAGTCCTGACCTGAATCCAATTGAGATGCTATGGCATGACCTTAAAAAGGCGGTTCATGCTAGAAAACGCTCAAATAAAGCTGAATTACCCTGGACACAAATAGATGAACATACACAGGCCTGGTCCACAATTGAACTAAAATCCTGCAGTACTTTTTTATATTCCCTGCTCTGTGCCCCAATAAATGCAATTTATCGGCAATATACTAATAACCCAATTGTGCTTAACTCACTCAGAATATGGAACCAATGTAGAAAGCATTTTAAGATGGAGAAGCTTTTATCTGTGGCACCTCTGCAAGAGAATCACCTTTTTCAACCTTCGCAAACATATCAGTTTTTAATATCTGGAAAAAATTTGGGATTAACTTGCTTAATCTTGCACCCTCGTCCATGCTGGATGAAATATTGCTCAATTTCAAGGACTCAGACACCATCTCTGCAATATATAAAATTACTAGCAGAATACCCACGCTTCGCAGCGGAGAAGTAGTGTGTTAAAGAAGTTATAAAAAAGAAAAGGAAAAATGTTAAAAATAACGTAAAATGATTGTCAATGTAATTGTATCGTCACTGATATGAGTGTTGTTGTCATATCTATATATATATAGATATATATATATATATCTATAGATATATATACCTGTATATATCTATATATATATATATATATATAGCAGAATACCTTCTTTGCAGCGGAAGTAGTGTTAAAGAAGGTACGAAAAGAAAAGGAAAAATTTTAAAAATAACGTAACATGGTTGTTAATGTAATTGTTTTGTCATTGATATGAGTGTTGTTCTCATATCTATCTATATATATATATCTCTATCTATCTATATATATATATATATATATATATATGTTGTTCTCATATCTATCTATATATATATATTTCTATCTATCTATATATATATATACTTGGCAGCAGAGAAGTAGTGTGTTAAAGAAGGAAAGAGAAAGAAAAGGAAACATTTTGAAAATAACGTAACGTTATTGTCAATGTAATTGTTTTGTCACTGTTATGAGTGTCGCTGTGATGTCATGTGTTAAAGAAGTTATGAAAAAGAAAAGGAAACATTTTAAAAATAATGTAACATGATTGTCAAAGTAATTGTTTTGTGTATTTGGCGGCAGCGTCACGAAGTTGTTTTCGGTAGCTGCATCAGAAAATGTACCACAACGCCTGACACGCCTCCTTTTACTGTTTTCTCACAGCTTGGATTGCTGCTGTCATATATATACACACACACACACACACACACATACATACATACATACATACATATATATATACATATATATACACATACATATCTTCATATCTACATATCTATATACATATCTCCATATATATATATATATATATATATATATATATATATACATACATACCTATGTACATCATATATACACACACATACATACATACACACACACAAATTATA
>NW_024382937.1:0-25000 GCF_016835505.1 Polypterus senegalus | reverse complement strand
ACATTCGGACCCCTTCACATTTTATTATGTGGCAGCCTTCCGCTTAAGTCATTTAAATTCATTTTAAGCAACACTCAGCACTCCAGAATGACAAAGTGAGAACAGAATTTTAGAAAATGTTTGCACTTTTTTTTTGATAACTCACATTGACACAAGTATCCAGACCCCTTTTACACAGCATTCAGGTGAAGCTCCCGGAGGTCATCTTGGGTTTGACGCCACAGGTTTCACACCCCTGGATTTGAGGGATTTTCTGCCCTTCTGCTCTATTGATCCTCTAAAGCTCGATCGGGTTGGATGAAGACCCTCAGTGGACGGCTATTTTCAGGTCCCTGCAGAGATGTTCGATTGGCCTGGACCACTCGAGGACATTCCCAGAGTTGACCCCCAAGCTGCTTCTATGTTCACTGTGCTCAATAATCTAAATAGTCTTTATTTTTTAAATCAATGCCTTCTATAAAGGAGTATGCCGAGCAAAAATCTTACATTTGAGATGGGGGCTCTGGACCCTGGCGAGGGTCAGGTGAGGCCGAGGCCCATCCTTAAGCCAAGAGGAGAGAAAAAAAAAAAAAAAAAAAGGACAGAATGCCTACTGTGATAGAATTTTGCACTTCTTTAAACCTTAAAATAAAAAAAAAAAAATGTCTGAGGCACCGCGGCTTCTTTACGAGGCGGCACTCGTTAACTCTGCAGTGCTACTGAGCGACTCGGGACAACTGGGGGCAGCTGCCGTCTGCACATCTGGCACCCTCAATGCTCCATCAGAAAACTAATCTGACCCCCTCTACCCCAGACCTGTGGAATGTCATCGCTGGGATTGCCATAAAGTTCACAGCAAAGTTTGAAAGCAGACAAAGCCGTAAACACCCCCAAGCTCACGGCCGCTTTGAATGTCCTCGGGGGGTTGGTGAAGGGCGGGGTGTGCCCACGGCATTAGCTACGGCCACAGACTGGCTCGGGCACAAGTAATTAAAGCGCAAAATAAAACGGCCGCCGAAATGCTTAGCCTTCATCCTTTAGAGAGTTGGGCCCCCTCTGCTGGCACGCAGCCCTCCTTGTTAAAATTGTTGAATGAGAAATCGGCCTTCACGTGCCACCCGGTCCTGAAGAGCCAAACATCACGCTGGAAGGTCCCAGGAGTCTGGCCCAGCTGCCAAGCAAGGGTCACCAAAGTGCAGTGTGGTACAAGCTGGGATTGTGGACCACATAAAGAGACACGTTAACCATGCAATGCTTCATAAAGGCCATCCAGTTCATTAGTCACTTTACTAAACGTTCATATCTTTCACTTGTAAATGAATAAAAGTCTGAGTTAGCGTAAGTCCGCCTAATTCAGGGTGTTCATAACAAATGAAATAATTTACTTCATGGGCTTGAAGTACATAATAAACAAGAACAGCTGCATCAACAATTTGAAATATTAAAATGTGTGCTTTGGTTTAAATAAGTCTATTTTCTCGAATGTAATAGAAAGTTGTCATTTGTCACCCTCTGATAGGCGGTCCTTAGAGTGCTAGTAAAGGATCAAAAATCAAAAATAACCTCATATTCATAATTGCTGACTTGAAACAGTCTAAAACGACACCCCACTTGCCTATGTTTGAAATGTGTCATTTTTAACCCTCTGGGAGTGGCTCTTAGGAGGGCTAGGACCACCAGGAAAGCATTAAAATATCAACAAAATAGATTTGTGATCATAAATCTCAAAATGACATTAAAAAAAACACCACAACAACACATGACTCCCCATTTTTTTCACCTCAAAAGGTTTTGTGAAAAGGAGAAACTGTGGACCCCCTTGTATTCCATTAGGGGGTGAGATTCTAGGGTCTGTACAACTTCAAGACCTTCTGATCATTCTTGCTACCCATTGGCTTACTCTTTATCAGAAGGCTGTCATTTTCTGTACAAAATATGGTCTGAAAATGGCCTACCAATTAGAGTTTAGTCTAAAGGGAAAAAAAAAAAAATTACGGGTGGGGACCCCCCAAAAACTTTAATGTCTTACATTAACTAGACATCAAGATAAGTTGAATGGCAGGTCATATGTAGGGATTTTCTTGCATCGGCGAGTCTGAAGTAATTTCAATGCGTTCTTAGGATCAAAACATCCATCCATCCACCCATTATCCAACCCACTATATCCTAACTACAGGGTCATGGGGGTCTGCTGGAGCCAATCCCAGCCAACACAGGGCACAAGGCAGGAAGCAAACCCCGGGCAGGGCGTCAGCCCACTGCAGGGCACACACACACACACACACACACACACACACACACACACACACACACATTAGGGACAATTCAGAATCACCAATCCACCTAACCTGCATGTCTTTGAACTGTGGGAGGAAACCCACACAGACACGGGGAGAACATGCAAACTCCACGCAGGGAGGACCCAGGAGGCGAACCCGGGTCTCCTAACTGCGAGGCAGCAGCGCTACCCACTGCACCACCGTGCCGACCTTAGGAACAAAACAGAACTTACACTATCACAAAAAAAATAAAAAACTAACACACACCACAAAGGTGGATGAGGGACAGAGGAATGAATTTTGAACTCTTGATGTCAGTAAGGAGGCAGCCCTTAGGGCGACAGTTGGTCATATCCACAGCCGAGACCACAGTCTCCATCCTCTGCCACTCTCCAGTGCCATTCCCACCTTCTTCCTCCGCCGCCAAAACAAATTACGCCGTCGGCTCCAGTGGCAACACAATCTGCCACACTTGCTCCAGCCCCACAAGCCCATCCAAAGCCAGGATCCTTCCAGAGGTTCAGCCAGCAGCCAAAGTGGAGAGACGTTTACTGATCAGCGCTTACTTAAACCTCACCAAGCCTGGAACTTGAGCCTTTCTCCACAAACAGAAGACTGATGCTGTGCCCCTCTCCCCTTCAGCTCTATGAATTCAAGTTTTGGTGCTCAGAAATTGTTTTATGTTTGACTACTTCTTGGTCTTGCAAGAGTTGGCGTCTTCAAAGGTAATGAAGCAAACCTTCTTGTAGGACTGTCTTGCTGACAATATTTGAAGCGATGGCTTTTAAAGTAGTTGGTCGAGTACTGCCTTTGCTCTCTTGTGCTTTAGCTCCTTTAGCTTTGGGTTATTTTCTAATTGTAATTTTAATAATTAAAGCCCGTGGATTATCTCAGCAGCATGTCTCTTGAGAAGAGTATTGCTGCCCATCTGGCAGAGTAGATGGGTGGAGCAACTGTCAGTCATTTTCAACTTCAGCCAATCACATATTGGATTTTTGCCAATTCACCAGTCATTTAGTAGCAACCTGATTTGCTGAAGTTGACTTTGATTGACAGTTATCCACCCACAATGCCTGCTTGTTAATCTCACAGGTCTGGCAGGTATATAGTGCCTTTCAGATTGGCCTCTGTCTGTCCATTATTTTAATTATATTTTAATTAGATGGATCTATAAGAATTATGTATTATATTTTAGATGGATGTATAAGACACTAATATTTTAAATGAGATGGATCAATAAGACACTAAATTAGACAGAGACCAATCTGAAAGGCACTATATAATTTCTCTTAATTATATAGTGCCTTTCAGATTGGCCTCTGTCTGTCCATTATTTTAATTATATTTTAAATTAGATGGATCTATAAGAATTATGCATTATATTTTAGATGGATGTATAAGACACTATTTTAATTATATTTTAAATGAGATGGATCAATAAGACACTAAATTAGTCAGAGACCAATCTGAAAGGCACTATATAATTTCTCTTAATTATATAGTGCCTTTCAGATTGGCCTCTGTCTGTCCATTATTTTAATTATATTTTAAATTAGATGGATCTATAAGAATTATGCATTATATTTTAGATGGATGTATAAGACACTATTTTAATTATATTTTAAATGAGATGGATCAATAAGACACTAAATTAGTCAGAGACCAATTTGAAAGGCACTATATAATTTCTCTTAATTATATAGTGCCTTTCAGATTGGTTTGTCTGTCTAAAAGATAGACATACTGATCTGAAATGCACTGTATTATTGAAAAGGGGATTGATCTGAAAAGTGCTGTAATTATGATAGAGATCGATATAAAAAGGTGCTATATAAATTGAGAGACACGAATCTGAAAGGCGCTATATAATTGAGATCAATCTGAAAGGTACCATCAATTAGAGGAGAAGGATACTAAAGGCTCTATATAATTAAGAGAGACTGATCCAGACAGACCTGGCACTATATATACTAAAACTGAAAGACAAATATTCAACAAATCCCAGTTCTTATGCACAAATTGTCCAGTACCAAGGTCAAATGCACAGGAACAATCCTCCAGTGTCCCACTGCAGACCCTCTTCAAGCCGAGGTAGACAGAGTTCAGCCCAGTCCCCAACTGACATGGCACTGAAATCCATAGGATGCCCATTCAGCCTCACTTTTGTGAGGTCCAGCACTCTCCTGGCTCACAGTTGATGTTCCAGTTCATCCTAAAAGTGTCCAGTGAGGTGGAGGTCAAGGCACAGTCATGATGGAACACAAAAGAGCCTTCAGACTGAATCTACAAAGTGAAATACTGTAATAAATACATTAGTAGGCACCTTTCTAAACACTCAAGGACACCGAACAGTAGATAAAACACAGATTATAAACAAAAGTAAAATACAGAAGTTAAAATCAGACAGAGCAATTGTAATCAAGAGAAAAAGCAGTCGTAAACAAATGAGTTTTAAGTTTAGATTTGAAAAGTGACAATGACTCAATATTTCTAAGCTCACTGTGGTGGGTTGGCGCCCTGCCTGGGATTGGTTCCTGCCTTGTGCCCTGTGTTGGCTGGGATGGGCTCCAGCAGACCCCCGCGACCCTGTGTTCGGATTCAACGGGTTGGAAAATGGATGGATGGATTTCTAAGCTCAGGAGGTAGCGAGTTCCAGAGCTGGGGAGCACAGCAACTGAATGTGGACGAAGGGGACAGTCAAGTGGATGGAGGAAGAGGATCTGAGGGTACGGGAGGGAAAGGCAACATGGAGGAGGTCAGACAGATATGGAGGGGCGAGGTTGTGGAGAGCCTTAAATGTTAGCAGGAGAATTTTGAATTGAATTTGGAACTGAACTGGAAGCCAGTGAAGCTCCTGCAAGACGGGAGTGATCTGGTGAATAGAGGGGGTTCTAGTAATGATGGGGGTGGGCAGCTGAATTCTGGACCAGTTGAAGCTTATAAAGAGATTTGCGAGAAAGACCAAAGAAAAGGGAATTGCAATAATCGAGACGAGAAGTGACAAGACTATGAACGAGGATAGCAGTGGTGTGGGGAGTGAGGGACAGGGGGGTGAATACGATTAAAGTTACGCAAGTGGAAATATGCAGAGCGGGAGATGTTATTGATGTGGGACTAAAGTACTGTCAAGGAGGACACCTGTGGGGAAGGGGAGGCGGAGGAATCATCAATAACAAAGGAAAAATGATCAGTTTTGGATAATGTTGATTTTGTACCAATGAGAAGATGAACCTCAGTTTTGTCACTTATTTAATTTAAGAAAGTTTGAAGAAAACCAGGATTTGATTTCTGCTATGCAATCAGTAAGTGAGGAGGGTGGAAAGGAAGCAGTAGGTTTGCTAGTGAGATCGAGCCGGCGGGTGTCATATTTTATAATGTTATATTTACGAAAAAGATATTACCGAGGGGAAGGAGGTAAAGAATGAAAAGGAGGGGACCCAGGACAGAGCCCACCTGAAGTAAGAGCGGTGGGTTGGGATGTGAAAGTTTTAAGTTGAACAAACTGAGTGCGGCCTGAGATGTAGGATCTGAACCAGTCTAGAGGAGTGTGGGTAATGCCAACCGAAGATAACCGATTGAGAAGAGTCGTGTGACAAACAGTGTCAAAGGCCGCACTCAGATCAAGGAGGACGAGAGCAGGAATTAAACCAGAATCAGCTGCCATAAGATGCTGCAGATGTTCTATCAGACGGTTGTGGCGAGCGCCCTCTTCTACACGGTGGTGTGCTGGGGAGGCAGCATAAAGAAGAGGGACGCCTCACGCCTGGACAAACTGGTGAGGAAGGCAGGCTCTATTGTAGGCACGGAACTGGACAGTCTGACATCTGTGGCAGAGCGACGGGCGCTGAGCAGGCTTCTGTCAATCATGGAGAATCCACTGAACAGGATCATCTCCAGACAGAGGAGCAGCTTCAGCGACAGACAGACTGCTGTCACCATCCTGCTCCAGTGACAGACTGAGGAGACCCCACACTATGCGACTCTTCAATTCCACCCAGGGGGGTAAACGTTAACATTATACAAAGTTATTGTCCGTTATACCTCCATTGTTATCACTCTTTCATTTAATATTGTTTTTCAGTATGCTGCTGCTGGAGTGTGTGAATTTCCCTTTGGGATTAATAAAGTATCTATCAGCTGCCATAAGGAGGTCGTTAGTCATTTCTATAAGTGCTGTTTCTGTACAATGCAGGGGACAAAAACCAGACTGGAACTGTTCATACAGATTATTTTGAGATAAGTGAGAATTGTGTTGAATAGCCACTAAGAATTTTGGAAATGAAGGTTAGATTAGAAATAGGACGGAAATTACTGAAATTGGTCGGATCGGCACCAGGCTTTTTCAGCATTGGGGTTATTGCAGCAGTTTTAAAAGACGAAGGAACAGTACCAGTAGTGAGAGAAGAGTGGATTATAGCAGAGATAAGGGGGACCAGAGAGGGGAGGCAGGAATTGACCAGAACTGTAGGGACGGGGGTCCAGGTGACAGGTGGGTGGCTTAGACTTACAGATGAGATCTGAGATTTCTGAGAAGGTAGGAAGCTGAAAAGAGGAGAATGAGTGAGTTGGTGGATGAAATTCAAATGAAGTACTGGAGGAATCTGTACCGAGAGATGGATGAATCTTCTGGATTATTTCATTAAAAAAATAAGGGAATTACAAAATTCAGTTGAGTAAAGGCGAGAAGGTAAAGAATCTGGGGTTGTGGGAAATTGTTAAGTAGTGAAAACAATGACTTGGCGTTTCCTTCATTGGAAGAAATAATGAGAGCATAATAGATTTAGTTTGGGCAATACAGTCCTTGTAATAAAGTTTTTGTACATCTCTTTATGAAGAGTCCAGCTCTTTTTGTTAATATAACCGTTCAAGTTGCCGGCCTTTGGCTTTCAAAAGTCTAAGTTCAGGCGTGAACCAGGGAGCAGAAAAAGAGAAAGAACCCGATCTAGTTTTTAAATGGAGCAACAGAGTTAAGAATACCATTAAAGTCCAGTGTTATAGTGCGAGACCAGTTCTTCAGGAGTGGATAAATTATCAGTGTCCATAAGGGAATCGATACTAGAGGAAAGAGAATCTTAATGTTACAGAAAGACAGGAGACGGGAACGCTTAGTGTTGGCAAAAGTAAGATTAACATTGAATGAAATAAGAAAGTGATCAGTTATGGGGAGTTCAGAACAGCAAATGGAGTCCAGGATATGTCCTTCAGAATGAGTGGGATCATCAGTGAACTCTCAAGGCAGGATGTAAAGTCTCTACAGTAGTAACAGAGACATTGAGATTATCCATATGGTATACTGAAATCCCCCAGAAGTATTATGTTTGATCAAACAGTAGATACGTGCGCAAGGAAAACAGCAAAGTCGTTCAGAAAGTCATTTAAATTTAGGGGGCCGGTAAACCGTTGCAATGAGAGTAGGAACAGGTCCATTTAATTGACATACAAGAGATTCAAAAACAGAACGGAAGGCAGGGGCAGACAACGGCAAGACTTCCCACTTCTCACGATACATTAACGCGTCACCTCCACCTCGGCCAGAGATGTAAAGAAACCCCGGGGGAGTCGATTTGTGAAGTTGGGAAAAGTCATGAGGTTGTTGCCATGTCTCAGTTAGACAGAAAAAGGCAAACTCACGATCAGTGAGGAGGTCGTGGACGAGAGGCCCCTTGCTCGTGAGTGAGCGGATGTTCAGCAGACCGAAGTTAACAACAGCGTTATCGCATTTAGCAAACGGTGTTAGCTGACCGGGCTAGGCTGGCTAACACACTGTGGTCAGTGACTCTGCCTAAATTATGTCGAGAACTGGACCAGATGGAGTTGTGATTTTCAAACTGTCAGCTTGGATACTCCGGCAGGACCCGCGGTGGACAACATCTCCGACGAGGGAGGGATGTGATGTCTGCGTGGAGATACAGGCCGGTGAGCGGAGGCTCGGACAGGTGAAAGCGGAGTCGGAGTAGCTCGGCAGAGGAGTACGGGAGCAGGCCCATCGCAGGTTGGATAGCAAGTGACAGGAGGGACCAAACAAACACGAACCAAATAAACATCCTACCGGTCCGCAGGTTAAGCAAAAACGCAGACAACTCGGATGTCCAGAGAACAAAGTCAGGCAAGTCTCAAGGCAGGGATAGGCCGAAAAAACACAGCCAAATCAGCAGACTAGCTTTAACATGATTGAAAAGTAAAACTCAACAAATAAATGTGCCCGAAATGAAAATTAAAACAGTTGCTTAGTCCATTAGATTGTAAGTTAAATCGTAAAAAAAGAAAAAAATATTACCGGAGAGCAGCGGCGATCAGTCACGCCCGCGTTCGCTCAACCGGAAGTTTGACGCACACAATTTTCTAAAATGTCCGTCTCCTGCAGCAGTAACAGGACCCTTTCACTTGAACCACGGGGCCCCGAGCCCAAGCCCTGCTATTATCCCACCTCCATTAAACTTGGCAGTAGGCACCATGCGGTCCTGAAGGTCACGTTCTCCTGGTGTCTGCCACCATAGACATAGAATTACTAGACGCCGCATGACCAGCAGCATCGTACGTCAACGTCGCCGCCATATTGTGAGTGGCACTGCTGTGGAGTGAAGTAATGGATAAAGATGCCTCACGCATGCGCTGCTTGGGATTGTGTAAACCGCTGTACGCTCCAAACCAGATCCCGGGGGATTACATTTCATAGGTAAGGCTGAATAATTGTTTTGGTTATATTTGGCCATTAGAAAATCCCATTTTATAATCTTAGCACTCAAGGTCACCTTACAATAAAATGAAACAACAACAGTAAAATTAAAACAAGATAGTGATAAATCAAAAAGCAAACAAACAAAGATAACTGGCAGTACCAGTGCAAAATTCACAAATGGTATGCCAGTTTGAAAAGATAAGTTTTGATTGCAGTTTTAAAATGTGTTATTGAATCGAGCTGACGTATATGAGAGAGAAGAGAATTCCCGAATTGAGGAGCACCAGGAGAGACGCTCGAGCTCCCATAGCACTGAGTCTGATGTGCGGTACAGAAAGTGGAGCTGCAGATGAGAATCTGAGTGAGTGAGAGGAGTTCAAGTCTGGAGGAGATCAGGGAGGTTGTGGAGAGCTTTAAATGTTCAGAGCGGTATTTAGTATCGTATTCTGTAGTTAACAGGGAGCCAGTGAAGTTGAGGGAGAATCGGTGTGATATGTTCAGTGGATTTAGAACAGCAGGTTATTATCCTGGCAGCAGAATTTTGAAGAAGTTGTAAGCGATGGATACGTTTTTGTGGGATGCCAGATAGAATAGCATTACAGTGATCTGTACGTGAGGTGACTCGTGACTCATAACCGATACTTCAGTGCTGTGTTGGGTAAGAACAGGACGAAGTCTAGAAATGTTTTGGAGATGGAAGAAGGCAGTCCGAGAAATGTTACTTATATGGGAGGAATTTAATAATAATAGCATTATTAGTGTATAAATGGATATAAATAATTGCATTTAGACGATTCGCCAAAATCTGTTGTGTGTAACCAATACTGTTTTAAACGTTTTTACATCAGAAAACCCAGTTTCCACGTCTACCTGTATCAGTTTAAATGGCACTTTTGCCACTCGCAATATGGCGGACGCGCTGACGTATCGCGTCGACTGGGCAACACAGTGAACGCGGCGTCTACCCATATATGTCTGTGTCTGCCACACTCGGATTGGTCCGTCAGACGACTCGTCACTCCACGTTCCCGCTGCTCCTAGCACTTTACAGCCCCTCCAGCCAACACTTGACGCAGCATGTGATGATCTTAAGGCTTGTGTGCAGCTGCTCAGCCATGGAAATCCTCGCGCTGATGTTGCTCCCAGGAGGAGTCGGGGACTCTGCTGCGAGTGATGCTTCAGACGATATGCCATTTTTATGCACAGAAGCACTCGGCGGTCCCGCCCTGTGAGTCTGTGATGTCTACCACTTGGTGGCGGAGCCAATGCTGCTTCCCGATGGTTCCACTTCACAATAACAGCACTTACAGTTGACTGGGGCAGATCAAGCAGAGCAGAAATGTCACATCGGACACTATCACATGGCGCCACCTTTGTCGCAAGTCACTGTTTAAAGTCACCGAGCTCTGTAGGGCAACCCATTGGGTGGTCAATGGAGACTGGATGGCCGCCTGCTTGATTTGATGTTCACAATGAAACACCTTAAAAAAAAAAAAAAAAATAGTTTGGTTGGGGGTCCATCTACATCTGGCCATATAATGCATGTTTCTAGTGGTCTCCAAATGGAGAAGGAACGAGGTGGGGAGAGAGCATTATGTAAAAACGATGGACTCATTTTCTATTTGGCATTTATCAGATCCAAATCCGCTGAAAAACTGGAGTCCCCCTTTTCCACATTTCAAGTCTCCGACTAGCACTCCGCACTCGCCGTAGGCTGCCGTTGCCTTCCATTTCTTTCTTTTTAGCTCCATTTTCTTTTTGTTTTTTTTTGATTCCACGTGCTCCGAGACTCACTTATCACGCAGCCCTTCAGTACAAATCATGAGATTCCCGCAATGCACCTCTGCGCCATTAATGAAAATACATTAGTAAGAAAATGAGGCGCTTTAATGCAGCCCATCACATCCCGACAGGTAAAAAGCATAGCGAAGGTAAAGCGAGTCTTTTAAAAACAATTGAAATTCAGTTTACAGATGGTTTCCATGGGAACCGCAGCCTTGCCAAGCACTTTACGACCACATCTACGTTTGCAAATCATTCTCGGCGTCGACTGGCCCACCTGGAAATTGTGAAGGCGAGAAAAGTTACAGAAAAAAAATAATCAACTCCTTTGTGCTCTCTAGCCACACCGATGGCTCCACCAGCTCAGGTAATTCCCATCCGGAGTAGGCTGGGCTGGAGGCCGCGTGCCCTTCTGGTCATATACTTCAGTAGTTATGGTTTTAGGACTTCAAATCCTGAGGCTTGTGGGTTCAGATCCCACTGCTGACACCATGCAACCCTGAGCAAGTCATTTCATCTGCCATGAAAGATAATAAAATGTAACCAATTTTCGTTCCAGTAAGAATACGCTGCTATGCCAACAACAAGCCATGGATTACAAGTGACATCAAGGGCCTTTTGAACCAGAAGAAAAAGGGTTTTGAAAGGTGGTGATCAGCATGAGCTCAAGCGCGTGCAGAAGGAACTCCGAGTCCAGCTCAGGGAGGCAAAGGAGCAGCACAGGAGAAAGCTGGAGAACAAGTTGCAGAAAGTGTGGGATGGGATAAAGACCATCACTGGCTGCAGCTCGAAGCGGGGTGTCACCATCGAGAGAGATGTGGAGAGAGCAAACCTGATGAACAACTTCAACAGGTTTGACCACCCTAACCCACGCTCATCTCAGAGTTCTGCACCCTCCACCCATCCTTCTGCGGATACCAGCATAGGAGAGACATCCCCACCCACAATTACAGCAGCCCAGGTGAGCAGAGAGCTGAGGAGACTTCGTGCCAGCAAAGCAGCGGGTCCAGATGGTGTATCGCCACGACTGCTGAAGGCCTGTGTGTTGGAGCTGGGGAGTCCTCTACAGCGCATCTTCAACCTGAGCCTGGAACAGGGGAGAGTCCTGAGGCTTTGGAAAACATCTTGTATCACCCCAGTCCCAAAAGGTATCACGTCCTGATGAGCTGAAAGACTTCCGGCCTGTTGCCCTGACGTCACATGTGATGAAGACCATGGAGCGGCTGCTGCTTCACCACCTGAGGCCACAGGTCCGCCACACCCTCGACCCCTTTGCAGTTCGCATACCAGGAGAAGGTGGGAGCGGAGGATGCCATCATCTACATGCTACACCGACCCCTCACCCACCTGGACAAAGGCAGTGTTGCTGTAAGAATTATGTGTCTGGACTTCCATACCGCCTTCAACACCATCCAACCTCTGCTCCTTAGGGACAAGCTGACAGAGATGGGAGTAGATTCATACCTGGTGGCATGGATTGTGGACTCTCTTACAGACAGACCTCAGTATGTGCGTCTCGGGAACTGCAGGTCTGACATTGTGGTCAGCAGCACAGGAGTGCCACAGGGGACTGTACTTTCTCCGGTCCTCTTCAGCCAACATACATCGGACTTTTAATACAACTCTGAGTCCTGCCACGTGCAAAACTTCACTGACGACAACTGCTATCATGGGCTGCATCAGGAGTGGGCAGGAGGAGGAGTACAGGAACCTAATCAAGGACTTTGTTAAATGGTGCGACTCAAACCACTTACACCTGAACACCAGCAAGACCAAAGAGCTGGTGGTGGATTTTAGGAGGACCAGGCCCCTCATGGACCCCATGATCATCAGAGGTGACTGTGCAGAGGGTGCAGACCTATAAATACCTGGGAGTGCAGCTGGATGATAAACTGGACTGGACTGCCAATACTGATGATGTGTGTAAGAGAGGACAGAGCCGACTATACTTCCTTAGAAGGCTGGCGTCCTTCAACATCTGCAATAAGATGCTACAGATGTTCTATCAGACGGTTGTGGCGAGTGCCCACTTCTATGCGGTGGTGTGCTGGGGAAGTGTGGCATAAAGAAGAGGGACGCCTCATGCCTGGACAAACTGGTGAGGAAGGCAGGCTCTATAGTAGGTACGGAGCTGGACAGTTTGACATCCGTGGCAGAGTGACGGGCACTGAGCAGACTCCTGTCAATCATGGAGAATCCACTGCATCCACTGAACAGGATCATCTCCAGACAGAGGAGGAGCATCAGCGACAGACTGCTGTCACCGTCCTGCTCCACTGACAGACTGAGGAGACCCCACACTATGTGACTCTTCAATTCCACCCGGCGGGGTAAAACGTTAACATTATACAAAGTTATTGTCTGTCTATTATACCTTCATTGTTATCACTCTTTAATTTAATGTTGTTCTTTATCAGTATGCTGTGGTTGGAGTATGTGAACTTCCCCTTGGGATTAATAAAGTATCTATCTATATAACAGAGTATATAATAAAGTATCTGTCTATCAATTGTACCTCTCAGATTGTTTAAGCTGCCCTGGATGATCATAAAGCGGCACAAAGAATGGCAGGCCGAGGTTTGTGACATTTGTTCTGGAGCGGATAACGTTTACAGTTTTTCTCCCTCAGATCCCCTTCCACCCACATGACTGCGGACAAACAAGGGGGCCCATAATGAGTGCTTTGTGCAAAAATTGGTGCCACACCCCCCCAAAAGTGACCCAGTAAAAAAAGCAGCAGGTCTCTGGGTTTAGATTGGCACTCGGGATCAAATACCCCCAACAACCTCAACTCATCGAGCCACAAGAGCAAGTTTACCACACACAAGTTGAAAATCAAGCGCAAGGCCAAAGAGATGGCTGGCGGCAACTCTGTGAGAAATCCGCACTTTCTGAAGTTGAAGTTATCTTTCCCCTCCCATGTTGTGATCGTGAAGGACTTGGGCTGAAATGTTCCAATCTAATCTGCGTCCCAGTTTACTCCTGGCTGAACAGGAATGCTTCCTGAAAAATATAAAAAAAGGCTTCACTCTCACCAATAAATGGTGTCATAGTGGATCTTCAGAACGACACCATAGGAGAACTAAAAAGGACTCCACAGAAGGAACCTTTTATTTAGGTCCATAGCAGATACCACAAATAGCCATGAAGAGAGAAAAGATTTATAAAAATGCCAACAGGTTCCCGATTTTAAAAGGACTCTCGCTGCACACAAAGTTCAGACTTTCTTAATCAGTTGTATCCTGGTAGGTCGCCTACTAGACGACATTAGAGAGTTCTGTTATTTCCATGTATTTAAAACTGAAAAGAACTCGTTTTATACAAAAAGCCTCCTCCCTAAAAGTAAATGGGTCTTCTACGAGGAACCATACAACCCAGTAAAGTGCCAGTAAAGAACCAGAATTTTTAAACATTGTAAGCCCCGTGAAGTTCTTAAAGGTGTAGGGTACACTCGCATTTTCATTAATGGTTAGACATCTGCAGAGACGAGTCAAGTCGGGGAGCAGGCACTGGTACAATGCATTGCCGCACCCACGACACAATGAAACCACTCGGGATCCCAGTTGGCAACACCCCAGGCAGACACACGGTCCAATCCCACCCTCCGGAAATGACCCTCAATCTGCCGCAGTCAGGTGTGACGTGGGTGGCCCCTTGGCCTGGTCCAGCCACTCGGGTCCCCAACAATGAGGATCTTACGAGCTGGATCACCCTCGGGTAATCGCATCACATGGTCGTAGTGCCATAACGGACGCTCCCTCACAATGCAGGTCATGTGCCTCATTCGGGACTCCATGAGCAACACAAAGTCAAACCAACGGTAGCCAAGGATTTTCCGGAGATACGCAGTACCAATGGAGTCCAGTCTTTGCCTCAGTTCACTGGATAGCGTCCATGTCTCACAACCATACAGCAAGACAGGAAGCACCAGGACTCTAAAGACTTGGACCTTCATCCTTTTGCTTAGATATCAGGAGCGCCACACACTCCTTTCCAGCGACTTCTTGACCCCCCACGCTCTCCCAATCAAATCAATCTACTGACTTCATAGGAAGAGTCACCAGAGACATGAATGTCACTGCCAAGGTAAGTAAACCTCTCAACGAGATCGACACTCTCCGCAGACAGACACACTGCTGATGGCCGTGCCCAAGAGATCATTAAAGGCCTGGCTGTTGGTTTTTATCAGGACACTCGCAAGCCCAGACACTCCGACTCCTCGCTCAGTCTCCCCTATCAGAGACTCCATTGACTCTGAGAAGATCACAGCATCGTCAGCAAAGTCAAGATCCGTGAATCTTTCTTCACCAACAGATGCCCCACAGCCGCTGGACCCCACTACTTTGCCCAACACCCAGTCCATACAAGCATCTCCAGAGATGCCCATTAATATATGCGGACTAGGGGGACCCGAATCAGATGTCCAGTGGGTTGTTTGGCACGAGATGGGCGTTCATGTGAGATGTACCGACCTTCAGAGCCACAGCACCTCACAGCAACGCAGGTCCAACAATTTCAGAGCGGAAGTGACATCACCGCATGTCCAGACCAGCAGCTTGCTAATAAACGTTTTAAGGTCGTCACAAATCAAACTGATTGACACGCTAACCACGCCAGACCCTAACCACGTATCCTATACGCTAACCTCTGTCAGATAACTGCTGGCGTAGACCTGTGGTGACGTATGGTGGTCTGGCTCTGCAGTGGACAATAGCGGTGCTCGGTTATTTTTACGCCCCAGGCCAAGCTTATTAGTGCGCTTACCCGCGCGGCTGGGTTTAACCCCCTCCATTTATATGCTCGCCTAATTCGCCTTAATGGTGGCGCCAGCCATGGCAGTTCGATATTATTGGTTCATAGAATTCCGCGATTCCGGAGCGGAGCTCAACAGCCAATTGGATTGCACGTTTCTGTCGCTGGGTTTACTTGACTTGAGTTGGATAACTCCTCCCACAGCCCGAATCGTAACCCTGGTGCAACCGGGCGTAGCACGTGACATCAATTAAGCCCGATGTAAAGCGACGACCTCTAAAGGAGCGGAGCGGGAGGTCTGCAGTTCGACCCTTTGACGAATTATGAGTCACCTGTTGTGATCATTTTTCCCAATAACGAGTTAAGAAAATCGCTCCGTCAACACTATTCTGGAGCGCAGAAAAAAAAAAAAATGAAGCAGCTCGTGCTTGTGCTTAGAACCTAAACTTGTAACGTTAGTGGGCTTACTGGAAGCTAAACATGAACTACCACTAAAGTCAGCGGTTTAGATTAACAATTGCGTATTATGTGTTATAGTTTTGATGTCGAGTGTTTAATTATTATTCCGCTTAGGACCCCAGTTTGGCTAGAGACATCATTGGATCTCTCACACCAACCTATTATATCCACATGACATCTTAAATATAGCGCCTTTTACCACAAACCGTTCCCAAAACACTGACTATCCCAAAAGGATAGTTAAACTTGAAACTAGGAGGCTCGGGTATGGGTGACACATCAGGACGTTTTCAGCTTGTGACTCATTCACCCACCATGTCAATCTCTGACCAGGAGAGAAATGCGGGACGTTTTGGGGGGTTTGGAATCAAGTGGCACTACCAGAGATGTTCGCTACATTTAAAAGAAGCTCACTCCACTCGCTGTCAGGTGGCCGTGTTCTTCTCGAATATCACGGGGAAGGAAAAATTCCCTTTGTCTGTTCTCAGCCGACAGCTGTGAAAGAGATGAGAGGGCACGAGTGGTCCCAAACAGGACTCGCCTGCGTGTAATTAGTTTGATCTGTTCCACTGCTCAGTTAGAAAAAAAGCAGGTTCAAAGCGGCTGCTGTTTCTTTGCTCGTTAGCAATGGCTCATTTCGCAATCTTATGCAGAAAAATACCAAGCAGGAAAAAAAAAACACAGACTTTCATTCCCGACTAGAGACAGATGCCAGTGATGATGGCGGCGGACCAGCGGGGCACTACTATGAGCCACCGAGTTACACACAAACAGACCACCTGAAGCAGAGCTCAAGGCGAACGGGTGCGCTATGAAGACCCGAATGGAGAGATTAACTGCAATTCCCCCCGAGTCTTTATTTTTGTTTAAACCCAAGGGTGCTGGGCAGATCGACATCATTCTAATTTTTTTTTTTGCCTTTTCATTAAACGGGATGTCGCCTCAGATTATTTTGAGGCTTTCTGTTGTTCCTGCACCCGACAACACGGTTTAGTTTTTAATTTCCTACACATACTTTGTAATGGTGTGATTTGGTGTTACAACAGCCAGTGTTCATACCTAGAATATTAAGGGGCTTGGGTTGGAGGATAGAAAAAGACGACGGCTAAACATATTGGAAATATGACGCTTCCCAATTAACAAAATAGCCTATGTAGCTGGGAATACTCGACAATAAAAATCAAATTACAGCTACTCGGGGAGAACATGCAAACCCAATGCGGACCCTGGCGTTGTGAGACAGGGAGGCCAGCTCTGTACTACCACTCTGTGTTAAAACATCAGAACTGAACTCAAGGTTTAACCGGAGAAAAATTCAAATGTACAGTATAGAAGTTTTGTTCTATACGCACGGGCGTAACCCCGACCAAACGATCCGAGCATGTGCAAGACGTTTCCCACCATAGTAGGCATTTTTTGGCGAAACAGTTTCCCGCGATAATGTTGTGAAATAACGCTGTTCTGTAAAGTTCTGGACTAATCAAAATCCAAAATAAAAATTAAAAATATTTAAACTGGATTGGTGATTCTAAATTGGCCCTAGTGTGTGCTTGGTGTGTGGGTGTGTTTGTGTGTGTCCTGTGGTAGGTTGGCACCCTGCCCAGGATTGGTTCCTGCCTTGTGCCCTGTGTTGGCTGGGATTGGCTCCAGCAGACCCCCGTGACCCTATTCGGATTCAGCGGGTTAGACAATGGATGGATAAACCATTCCAGAATAACGAGCAGCGCCTTTGACTGTTCATTCAACGATGCGGTCAGTGGCGGTTTTGCTCAGCTCCTTCGTGATTCAAGGGTCTCGACTTCGAACCCGGTGCGGAGCTCGCACGTGATCACCCAGCGTACGTGGGATCTTTCTGGGTCATCACCGTCCAGTTTTCCCGCTCATATCCCCCAAAACGTTAGCCCCTGTGCGCCCGATGCTGCCGCCTTGCGCTCCAACCCGGTGACCTTGGATTGGATCAAGCGGGACAAATGAAGGATTGGACACTTCATGTAAGGCTAGCTGGGCAACGATCGGCGCACGCATTCCCAGCTGTGCGAAAATACAGTAAACTATCGATTTGTGTATGCCTGTCCGGCCCAAGATCAGCATGTTAAGGTGGTATTGGGGGCTACTGACATATTGGGGGCGTGATGCGAGAAACCCAAAACTCCAACGAGTACGAATTTACCTAACCCGACTGTGGGGTAGAAGGTTCTCGAAAGGATATTTGGCCGGGAGGTAACCCGTTTTCCTAGGTCTGTGCAATATAGCGCCTTGACTAGCTGCTGCACACAAAAAGTGCAAAGGCGGCTCGAGTGACAGCATGAACACCGCGGGGTTGAGGAGAACGGAGGCGACGTCAAATGGGATTTCACTGCCTTCGCGCTCCTCCGCCGCTCGCGGCTTTTCTCGTGAATCGCATACCTTTGAGAGGTTAAATCCCTCGCCATTCAGCTCCGACTCCGAGCAGCTGCAAGATTCATCCAGCTGTCGTGTGGGTGGCAATCCCCTCCTTCAAGCTGAACATTTGTACAAAGCCGGGCTGAATCATGCAGAAAAGGAGAGAAACGGGGCTTTATGAATACGGAATGATCCCAAAAATAAAATGGCAAGAAGGCCGTAGAGGTGGGCGGATATATTCCCTAAATCAGCGCCGTGATGGAATGGATGTGCTGAATGCTCACATCTTCAAAGCAATAAGAAGGGGCAGCAGTGAGTCTGGAGCCGGCCATAAACCTCAAGGCGGACTCAATGTAAGCTCTCGGGCAGTAGCCCCTTAGGTAAATGCCCTTCACCTTCCCCGCCATTAAACAGGGAATGCAGCAATGCTCGTCCTATATTTTTGCCCTTCAAACGGAAGTTTTACACAGACCGATAAATAATAAATAATAATAAAAGACACTCACGAGAATGGAACATTATACAGTATGTGGAAACTTAACATTCTCAAATCTAGAAGTTTTGGAGCCAAATTCTGCAGCTCTGGGATTCAGCCATGCCAGTTAGTCACAGATATTATGACAAGATTACTTTTTTGAAGCACTTTTCAGTTTGGGGTCATGTGGGGGACCAGCCTTTTCTGTTAACTTTAGGCACAAAGCAGGAACACAATCCACGATGGTGCCCATTACATAGCACACTGCCAGTCTAGGGATGGCAATCAACCTCCAGTGCATCTCTTTGGAGTCTGGGAGGAAAGCCACAGGAAGAACACACACACACACACGGAAAACCAGGCTGGGAATTTGAATCTGGAACACTAAACCCATGAAGCAGCAGACTAACTGCTACACCACTGGGTCACCTAAAATTATACTAGCTGTGCTAAGGTTGATTTAGATCTCGGAGTGCTCTGTAGTGGCAGTGCATCATCTATTGGAAGGTATTTTGTAATGCATGCAGTTTAAAAAAAAAAAAAGGGGGCCATTGCAGTTGTCATTCCAACAGATGCCACAGCTCAAACATTCATACGTAACAGAATGCATTACTACAAATTTTTGTGAGGTGCCATCTGTTGGAATGACAGATGCAATGCATAGGTCTGTGTTAACTTCCATTTGGAAATGGCATTCATAAAAGCAGCATGAATGTTTGTGATGCCCCATCTGTTGGAATGACAAACGCAATGCATTTTATTACTACAAATGTTTGTGATGCACCATCTGTTGGAAACAGACATGCAATCAGACAGGTACGTGGATACACAGAATGTCACATCCCCAAAGATGTTCAATCCAATTCAGGGCTGAAGCCCATCTCTGCTGCTCCAGGGACAAGGCAGGAGACAGTCTGGTAGTCCGTGACAAGGTTCATTTACTTATACATGCGTTCAGGCACGGGCAATCCGGAATTGCCAAATAGCCTCATACACACACACACACACACACACACACACACACACACGCTGATGTGTGAGGAAAACATTCACAGACACAATGTGTACATGGTGACACAGCAGACGAGGATTATAAATGCAATGTTTGATTGAGTAACGCAAGGGTTGATTAAATTCCTGACTGATTGATTGATTAATTAATTGACTACCGCACTATTGAATAATTGCTCAAAAGCCTGATTGACTGGCTGATTGATGGATCAAGTGTATGACCAGCTCATTAAATTGACTGACTGAGTGCCTGGCAGGCTGACTGATCAGTTGATTGATAACCAACACAGTGATCAATTGCCGGACTGACTGTTTAAATCAAAGGAATGATTGAGTAAATTCAATGCCAGACTGATTGATGGTTTGATTTATTGATCGATGACCTGAGCGATTGACTGACTCGCCCACCAAGGTACTGCTGGATTGATTGACACATTGATGACCGATTGATTGATTGACCAATTACTGGCAGATAAATTCATTGGTTGATTGGCTTATTCTTTGTATGACTGACAGATTGCCTGACCAATTGGTTGATTGAATAAATGACTAATTGATTAGTCATAGAATAAATCCATCTATCATTCAGGCATTAATCAATGATCTGATTGCTCCATATGCTGACCGATCGGCTGATTGAAAAACTGACAAATTGCTGAATTGACTATTTGATCAAATGAATGACCAACCAGCAGTTTGTGGCCTCTTGTTTGCTTGCTTGACTAATCAAAGCGATTGACCGATGGCCTGATTCACTCACTGGCTGATTTAATGCCCGACTGATTGATTTTATACAAATGTGTAAGCAGAAGGCCCCTCTGCCACCCCCGCTACCCATCTTATTTACAACCAGCTCTCTGGGTCTTCATTTAATGGCACATTGTTTATGGGTTAAAGCCAATGCCTTATCTTAAGATGGGTTTCCCCCCCCAGCAGTGGTACCATATAACACGTCCCTGCCCGCTTGGCACTCACAATGTCACTCGCTTGTCACTCCTGGAGGCTGTCTGGGTGCTGGCATTTTCATCTCCTCTGTTTGTACCTTTTGCCGTGGCAGGTGGTGCCAGTGTGCCGCGTCTTGGCAGCCAAGCAGATCTTTTGTGTGGCGACGCTTTTGTGGACGCAGACTGCACACACACAATACAATTTCCTGAAGGTTATGCCAGCCCTAAGGGCAAAGAAAATGTCAAAGAGGCCTCATCTATTTCGGGAGCCTAAATAAGCATTTCCCATTTGAAGAAACCCGCTTTTCACGCCGCTCTGATGAGCGACACCTTTTTTTTTTTTTATTCTCTCATTCGGTTTCTATGCCAAATTGCTCTGAAAATAGATTAGGACTGGCATTTTGCTCAGTTTCACATCCATCAGTCTATCCACCAGTTGACCTGCTCGAGTATGAAACTGGCCCAAGGGGTGTGCCAGTCTAAGGTCGGGCACGCTCAGTCACTGCAGGTTTTTGGAGGACACCCTCTTGATGCCACCTGCTTCCTTGTGAAGATTGCAAGGTGACAAGCATGGCACTGGACACCTCTAACACTGCCAAGCAGGTCTCAGCTTCTCTTTAAAGGCCTCGACATCAATGTGGTGGGCGCCCTATCCAGACGTCGTTCCTGCCTTGCACCCGATGATTGCTGGGATAGGGCACAGGGGGCAACAGACTGAGAAGTGCATTTGAGTTTGTGGGGCTCTGGGCAACTGCCCACTTTGTGCCAGTACCAAACCGGGGTCCAGTGGCATAGGTAGGGATAGAGTTAATGTCCAAATTATCCCTTAAAGGGATGAGAGGGGCAACACAAGTAAAAGCACACATGGGTGGTGTGCTGATGGACAGTAGGGGACAGCTTCAGCCATCGCGGGCACTTCAGAACGGGTCACCCACCTGAAGCTCAGGATGATCAGGCCCAGCCAGTACTTGGATGGCAGAACAACCAGGAAGAGCTTGGGGTGCTGCTGGAAGGTGGTGTTGGTGAGGCCAGCAGGGGGCGCTTACCCTGGGGTCTGAATGTGGATCCCAATGCCCCAGTGCGGTGACGGGGACACCACCGTGCTGTAAATATGACGACATTATCTGGATGAGACCTAAAACCGAGGTCCCGACATTCTGTGGTCATGAAAGATCAGTGGGCATCCTTCATAAGGAGCAGGGTGTGCCCCGCTGCCCAGAATAAAAGTACCCACTTTTGAAGTGGCTGTCCCCATGGTCTATGTAAAGTTCTCCAAGCAGACTGACAAGCGCAGTATACGTGTAATTCAAGTGCCAAGCCACAAGCATGAGGTAGCAAACGCACTCGTATTCCAGGAAGCCCCCCTCGACTTTCGTAATTCATACCTATGATGTCTGCCCTTGGACCAGCAGCACAACTACTCTGTTTTCTCCATCCCAGACAAACTGCTGTGAAGAAGAGAGCAGGAATTTCATTTGGTGGGCACTTTCCAAAAACAAAAGGAGGTCCGCCAGCACGCTAAACACGTCAACTAGGCTTAAGTTTGGCGCCTTGGGACGACGCATCCTCCACATACAGAAACGTCTCCGTTAACGAATCCTCAGAGAATGAAACTCCTTTACAAGGAAGTCGGAAGAAAACCCGTCATGGCAGACGCGCGAGTTCAAGTAGAGAGAGCGGGCACTGAGCAACTTCCTGCCACAGAATGGCGGCCGATAACGTGATGGGCACTGCGCAGTGAGAAGCACCGATACCCAAGTGCTTATTCATTTCATGAAATACTGTAGCTACAGGCCCGGTGCGACAAGCAATGCCACCTGAGGCAACGGGCATTTTTGCCACCCAATCTGTTTTCGCTCGGTCTAACTGGGGTATTGAGAGTAGCTAGAAAAGGAAAAAAATTAAAATGATTGGAGCACAGAGCGGCCACCGAGCAAAAGGAGTAGAAAGTGAGAGCAGCTGAAGACTCTCAAGGCCCTGTTAAGCTGCCCAGTAGGTCACAGAAACAAATATTTTTAGAAACCAAAATGCAGATTATAAAGAGGGAGGAAAGAAATGCCAACAAGCAGTAATCATGGCTGAAAGGATCTGAAAACAAGTTGGCCTTAAAGTCTCCACTGACTGCATGAAGTTATGCTGGTTTCATCCCCGTCTCGGGCCTGATGCTACTGGGATTGGCTTTAAAGACCCCAAATCCTCATCCAAACCGGTTTGAGAACATTTAGATGAATTGCACAGCTAGTGTAACAAGCAATGTAGACCTCGCCATTAACATTTGAAGTGCACCATCTGTTGGAATGTATTTGGAATGCATGTAGTACTAAAATGCATTGCATTTGTCATTCCAACAAATGGCGCATTACAAAACATTAGTACTGCATTTTATTACTACAACAAATGTTTGAAGCGCCATCTGTTGGAATGACATACCGTATGTATGGCATAGAACAGACATATGCATTGCATGGAATTTGTAAATGTATCCAACGCGAGGGTGGCACCACTGAGCTCCAAACACAATCACGGGTTCAAATATTGTCCTTTTTATTAATCACAATAAAGACAAACACAGATGTACTTTCTCTTCTCTCCTTCCAGGACTCCAAAGAGAGTTTTGCCCTCTGCCTCAGACACTGACTTCCTGGGTAAGGCAGAGCAGCTCCTTTAAAAGCAGACCAGTGCCAGGGCACAGCGTGTTGGAAGCAGCTCCAGGTCAAGAAGTCGTCTGTAAGACCATGAATACCCATAGCAGCTCTTGGTGGCCCCCAAGTGAAACTGCGGTTCCCAGAATGCCCTGCAGGTGTCCATAGAGATCCTGAAAGCCAGGGATGCTGCCACTGAATGTACATTGGGGGGGGGAGGATCAGAAAATATGTGCCAATGGGCTCTCTGTTATACTGACCTCCCAGCCAGGTAAGGGACCTTGCGCCATCTTGGCAGGGATGCCCACCCATATGCACCATTCATCACACACACTGGCCAAAATAAAAATCACACACTTTGTTGCACTGCCTTTAACCTTTGATTGATGTTCAAATGTCTGGTGCGTCACCTGTTGGAATGAAGTACAATGCATTTCTTGAAACGCTTGTGATGCACCATCTGTTGGAATGACAGAGACACAGCAATTGGACAGACACACTGACACTTCTCCTTTCATTACGTGGATTTTGCTCATTTTAGGATGATTTGGTCCTTTTTCCAGGACCGGCTCCTACGTTACACAGCATATTGCCAGGCTTGGCACCCTGTGAACTTGAATTAAGGGAAGCAAGGTTGAGACAGCGGGGTTTAAAGCTGGCCTAGGGATGGACTGGCAGCCTATCTTGGGAGGTTAGGGGCTGTTGACTTGCACCTGTAATACACTGGCATCCCATCCAGGGTTGGTTCCTGCCTTGTGCACGCTGCTGCCCAGGATCACCCTGCCCCTCACAAACTCAAAGATGGCGCAGGGCATGTTTAGTCGCCTTGATCCCCAAACTCTAGGGCACAGGAGTCAAGCCATCGGCGATGTTGTCCAAAGTGCACAAACTTCCCTGAATCCTTCGCCAAGGCAGACGGCACTTTGGAGTTTCTTTCCTATGCCCCCTCAATTTTTTTTTTTTTTTACTGCCTGTTAGCCGATCCCACCAAAGGGAATTCTGTGCCGGCAGCTCTCGGTCGTCCCGCCCGACACTCAAGGTGACTTTCAAATGCTCCGCTTTGTGAGCCACAATAGACTTCCTTTCTCAATTCACTGCCGCCCCCCCCACCCCCCACCCCTACGTAAATGCAGCGGCACTCCTCTCATTCCGTGTCAGGGTCCTTAATGAAAATATTCCATTAATAGCTCTTGAATACACTCGGTATTTTGACATCTGGAAATTGCAGTACTTGAAAAAGCCCAAAATAGACAGTGAGATGGGGGCTAAAAACAAAATGGGGGTGGGAATAAAATAAAAAGGAAGGTGCTGTGCCACCTGCACGTGGAATTGTTGGGACACTTTAAATGACTCGACCTGAAGGGTGACAGGCCAGTGACCTTGTTATATACTGGGGGGTGGGTGAGAAAAAAAAAAAAGGGGACAGTTAAGGACAGAAAAATAAAGTGACCTCCTAACTAGAGCACAATTAACATTTGAATGTCACTTGAAAGTCACGCCTAATAGCAGCCAGCGGTGGCACAGGGGCTCACACACACACACACACACGCACACACAGGAGGATGTCACCTTCTTGTCCACTGTCCATCAGGCTAAATGCCAAGGCCTCGGCCTTA
>NW_024382936.1:0-15355 GCF_016835505.1 Polypterus senegalus | reverse complement strand
TTTTTTTGACCGATGTTGACTTAGGAATTTGGTCTGAAGCCAGTCATTTCATGAGTTTGGGCGCACACTTGTTTACTAACCGACTTAGTGCTAAAGCATACATCGTGCTCGAATGTTTTGCATTTAGATGAACCGTAAGGTTAAAGTGCCTCGGTATGCAAACTCTTTCTTCCACTTACATTTTTGTAGTCTGATGTGCAACAATGTAATCGAGTACCAGGAAATCATGCATTGATAAAGCCCCTTGCTGAATGCAAAGTGTGATTAAATGCTATTTTTTACGCTTATGGAGTACATGCATCAAGCTTCTCAGCAGTGCTTGTGCTAAGAAAAGGAAACATTTTAAAATAACGAATATGACGTCAATGTATAGGTTTGTGACCATTATGAGTGTTTCTATCATCAAGGATTTATAGCTTATTTCTTCAATCAGGTCTGATTTGAGTGACATGTTGTGTTCAGGTTTATTCTGTTTGTCAACCGCTGTAAAGATAACAGGTTTCATTCATTAAGTGTTCACCACCCAAATCGGAACTCGTGAATGCAAGATGTGCAACAGGCAATCCCGGTAGTAAGTTGTGAAATTGCGCAATATTTAGTGGTAGCGTGTGTATGAACTTAATTTAATCTTTCCAGTCCTGCAAAGTCAGTTGACACGAGCCTGTTCGGAGTACATGCATCGAAGATTCTAAGCTTGCTATCTCGAGGATCTCGCGATGTCCCCGGCTTTATTTAATGTTAGCTAAGACCCGCCCTAAATGTTTCTCGTACAGCAATTTTAACTACGTTACAAAGTGATCCAAAGTCTCGCTTATACCTCGTGTCTTCAATAAACTTGTATCTCTCAATACTCATACTGTCAGAGGCATGACAAACGCAGCGGGAGTGTGTCTATAAACTTAATTTAAACTTACGGTTCACACTGCTTTGTTTCCGCAATAGCTGCACTTATGAAATGCTTGTATGCACCACCGCTTCTAATCTTTGCTGCCTCTCAATTGTGAAATGCTTTTGTTCAGCCTTTGGAGCTCTTCCTTGTTCTCTACGTACTTACGAGGAGGCGCATGACCCGACATGCAACTCCACCTCCACGCATCAAGCTCAGTCCATTACAGTATATGGACAAAAATACGTTCCAGTTATGACCATTACGTATAGAATTTCGAAATAAAACCTGCCCAACTTTGTAAGTAAGCTGTAAGGAATGAGCCTAGCAAATTTCAGCCTTCTACCTACACGGGAAGTTGGAGAATTAGTGATGAGGAGTGAGTGAGTGAGTCAGTGGGGGGCTTTGCCTTTATTAGTATAGATATGTATATGATATATATATATACAGTATGTGTTTCTGATATACAGTGTGTGAAAACTATTTGCCCCTTCCTGATTTCTTTATTCTTTGCATGTTTGTCACACAAAATGTTTCTGATCATCAAACACATTTAACCATTAGTCAAATATAACACAAGTAAACACAAAATGCAGTTTTAAATGATGGTTTTCTATTTAGGAGAAAAACAAACCCTACATGGCCCTGTGTGAAAAGTAATTGCCCCTTGTTAAAATAACCTAACTGTGGTGTATCACACCTGAGTTCAATTTCCATACAACCCCAGGCCTGATTACTGCCACATCTGTTTCAATCAAGAAATCACTTAAATAGGAGCACTGACACAGAGAAGTAGACCAAAAGCACCCAAAAGCTCCACATCATACCAAGATCCAAAGAAATTCAGGAACAAATGAGAAAGAAGTAATTGAGATCTATCAGTCTGGTAAAGGTTATAAAGCCATTTCTAAAGCTTTGGACTCCAGCGAACAAGTGAGAGCCATTATCCAAAATGGCAAAACATGGAACAGTGGTGAACCTTCCTAGGAGTGGCCGGCCGACCAAAAATTACCCCAAGAGCAGAGGCACTCATCCGAGAGGTCACAAAGACCCAGGACAACGTCTAAAGAACTGCAGGCCCCACTTTTCCTCAATTAAGGTCATGTTCGATTCCACCATAGAAGAGACTGGCAAAACGGCCTGTATGGAGATTTCCAAGACGAACCACTGTTAAGAAAAAGAACATTAGGGTCTCTAAATTTTTTGCAAAAAATTTTTCAATGATTCCCAAGGGTTTTTTTGGGGAAAAAAAAATTGTAATTGAAAAAAAAAGTTGAATTTTTTGGAAGGCAAATGTCCGGGTTACACCCGGGGAAAAAGGGAAAATACAGATTTAAAAAAAGCCCCATCAACCAACAGTAAAATTTTTGGTGGTGGTAGGGATGGTCGGGTTGTTTTGTTGTTTGGACCCAATTTTTGGGGATAGAGGGAAACCCCAAGGAATTCTACGGGTTCAAAAAACCCAAGGAGAATGCCCGGCCATCTGTTCAACCCCCCAACCCAAGTTTTTTTTGGGTGCTGAAAAAGGGAAAATGACCCAAAACAAAAAAACCCACCTCTGAAGGGGCTGAAGAAAAAAAAAATGAAGATTTTTTGGAGGGGCCTAGAAAACCTGACCGAACTATAAATTTTTTATGATTTTAGATGGGGGGCATGCCAAAAAAACCCCCAAAAAAAACCCAAAAAACAATTCTGAAAAGATAACCAAAATTCTCCAGGCGAAAAGACCCCCGAAATTTAAATTCAAAAAATTTTTAAAAAATTTATTGCTCCCAAAGGGGTGGCCCAACCAGTTATTTTAAACGGTTTTAGTTTGACCCCAACCTTTTTCAACAAAAATCTTTAAAATTGGGGATTTGTGTTTATTTTAAAGAGTTTTTAATAATGGTTAAATGTTTGATATCAAAAATTTTTTGGTGAAAAAGGGAAAGAATAAAAAAAAGGGGCAAAGTTCATCCCCCCTTTTTAAATGTACAGGGGTAAAAAAATTTTTCCCCCCTTCCTGATTTTTTTTTTTTTTCCGGTTTTTTCAAAAAAATGTTTTTTTATCATCAAACAATTTAACCATTAGTCAAATATATAAAACAAGTAAAACAAAAAATGCAGTTTTAAATGATGGTTTTATTATTTAGGAGAAAAATCCAAACCTCATGGCCCTGTGTGAAAAGTAATTGCCCCTTGTTAAAAAATAACCTAACTGTGGTGATCACACCTGAGTTCACTTCAGCCAACCCGGGCCTGATTACTGCCACACCTGTTCCAGTCAAGAAATCACTTCAATAGGAGCTGCCTGACACAGAGAAGGGTAGACCAAAAGCACCTCAAAAGCTAGACATCATGCCAAGATTCAAAGAAATTAGGAAAAATGGAGCAAAGTATTGAGATCATCAGTCTGGAAAGGTTATAAAGCCATTTCCCAAAGCTTTGGACTCCAGCGAATACAGTGAGAGCCATTATCCACAAATGGAAAAAATATGGAAAGTGGTAAACCCTTTTCCCAGGAGTGGCCGCCACCAAAATTACCCAAGAGCTCAGAGACACCCCATCCGAGGAGGCCAAAGACCCGGACAACGCTTAAAGAACTCAGGCCTCACTTGCCTCAATTAAGGCGTGTTCACGACTCACCATAAGAAAGAGACTGGGAAAAAACGCCTGCATGGCAGTTTTCCCAAGACGCAAACCACTGTTAGCAAAAAGAACATTGGGGCTCGCCCCAACTTTGCTAAGAAACATCTCAAAATTTGCCAAGATTTTTGGGGAAAATACCTTGTGGACTGAGGGAGAAAAAAAGTTGAACTTTTGAAGGAAATGTCCCACATCTCGAAAAGGAACACAGCATTTCAGAAAAAGAACATCATACCAACAGCAAAATATGGGGGTTTAGTGTGATGGTCTGGGTTGTTTTGCTGTTTCCCAGACCTGGAAGGCTTGGTGATAGATGGAACCATGAATTTCCCGTCTCCCAAAAAAATCCTGAAGGAGAAATGTCCGCCATCTGTTCGCTACCTGTTGAAGCATTTTTGGGCGAAACAGGACAATGACCCAAAACACACCAGCAAATCCACCTTTTGAATGTGAAGAAACAAAATGAAGACTTTGGAGGGCTAGCAAAGTCCTGACCTGAATCCAATTGAGATGCTATGGCATGCCCTTAAAAAAGGCGGTTCCTGTAAAAAAACCGTCAAAAAAGCTGAATTACAACAATTCTGCAAGTGATAAACAAAATTTCCAGCCTTGTAGACTCATTGAAGTTATCGCAAACGCTGATTGCAGTTATTGCTGTGGGGCCCAAACCAGTTATTAGGTTCAGGGGGCAATTACTTTTTCACACGGGGCCATGTAGGTTTGGATTTTTTTTCCCTGAATAAAAAACCATCATTTAAAACTGTATTTTGTGTTTACTTGTGTTATATTTGACAATGGTTAAATGTGTTTGATGATCAGAAACATTTTGTGTGACAAAATGCAAAAGAATAAGAAATCAGGAAGGGGGCAAAGAGTTTTTCACACCACTGTATATGTATTGTGGAAAATGTACCCCAAACACAGACAGACTGACACCAGGATGTCCAAAGCACATTTTTTTTTTTTGTTTTTCCACTGCACCAAATGCCTTCTCTCACCAACCTCTTTTCCTTCTTTTTCTTTTCTTTCTTTCTTTCTTCTCTCTCAACCTCCTTCCTTTTCCCTCACAAACTTCGCTCCTTCTCCCAACTCTGGCTGCACTAGAAGGAGGCGGCCCTTTTATCATGACCGATGAGCCCCAGGTGCTCTTGACGCCACCCCGGGTGTGGGAAGTGTCAGGAAAGACCTAGAAGCACCCGTCTCGAATTACCGCAGCACTTCCGGTGTGGCGGAAGTGCTGCCATCCAGGATTCCTCATGTCGGCGCCTTGGCGGGGGCCCACGCCCTCTCACCTAATGTCCCAATGTATATGTATATATTGTGAGCTGGAGGCTGATCGCACCCAAATAGAGACATACCTGGGAAAACCACAAACCTTGAAACACTGACTACCTCACATTGCTCCTACCTGTACTATAACGCATAATAAGCTCGCGTAAAATTCCTTTAAAAGCCGGGCGCAGCACCCGTCGATTTGAATTGATTGTTTGCTTTATCTCTCTCCATGGCGGAACTGTCATCCTGACTTGCCGGAGTACGCTTAAGCAATGTGTTTATGTGTTTGAATAAAATCTTCTTGTTTCTACGACCTCTGTGTCTCGCAAATCGGACCCAAGGGGACAAGTGGTAGAGGGTTGCAGATGGATGCCACAAGACTTATTTCAGAGGTCTAAAACTTATGCACTTAAAGACTGGAAACTAAACATGTGCAAATCTGACCTAAGCGTGAAATTTTAATGTATAAAATGGTACTAAAATACTCGCGCTTCGAGCGCAGTACGCTTAAAATTTTTATTAAAAGAAAATGAACCTTTTTAAACTGAAGGAAAATATACCCAATAATTATTTGTTAGGATCTCTTTGTATAACACGTTGTCAGTTTGCCTCCGTTGTAATATGACTAAGTTTGGCGTTTAAGCTTATTTTTGTACATGCAACCCTCAGTTGCGACAGTATTTGCAGGACTTGTGTTGAAGTGACATCGCATCTGTCGCGTTGGCACAAACCGGTTTCATCGATAACTTCACATCCAGCTTTTGAGAGTTTAAACATTCATAAACATCAAAATGTCCATACTGAAATGCCACCTGTCAGTCTAAGATGTTTAGAGGCTTTTGGCGGTTTTTGGGAAAGGTGTAAAATATTTGGCCATTTTGGTACATTAAAAGTGACAACCAAAAATTTCAGCGCAGCCATCAACTCACATGCAAAACCATAGGTGAAGGGCTTAGCATTTAACACTTCTATGCCCTGTTTTATATAATTTTTCCTGTCCCATCATCAGTCCACACCTTGAACCTGCCCCAGCTATTAAATTTAACATAAGACACAATGTTCCTCCGATATCAAGTGTGACCCCGATATGGCCGGCAATATGTAACAAAGAGAAGGGAAAAAGGTAGGTGCCATCTCCGGCATGGAAACCACTTGGTAAGGAAAAGTTTTTTGATCGATGGTGATCACCCGATAGACATGTTAATGGGGGTACGGTTAATGATAAAATGGGTGCCTGAACAATGTAAAATAAGTCTAAAATACCTACACAAACTATAATCATAAAAAAATGAACAATAAAACGGGGGAGAAGCCGTGGATTAAATAAAAAGGCTGAAGTTATCAGCAGGGAGAGGAATCCCGTGGCAAAGAAAGGGAAAGGGGAAAATGTAGAGACTGGAAAAAAAAGACGGCCTTATATGGCAGGCAGCCAAAAAACGGGAGGCGTTGGAAGGGGTGGCCCCAACGGCACCTCACACGTGACCGAAGCTGCAGGCTATGGACGATATATGATGTAGTAGGATTCAGTAGCCTTGGGAACCCGCACCAAATTTTCTTGAAGAGGGGGCCCATAAGTAACAAAGACCGAAAGTTCAATATGGCCACAGGGATCATACCACCCAAATAAGTACCAAATTTCAACCCTTTCTACCTACACGGAATTTGGGAGAATTAGTGACTTTGGGAAAGTTCAATATGGCGGCTGACAGTGGCCACACCACCAAATAGCACGACATTGGTTTCAAGCAAGGAAACCACCTACCAAATTCCGTGAAGATGGGGCCATAAAAAGAAAGTTCAACATGGCAAACGTTGTCAACCAGTTATGCCCAGTAGGGGAATTTCAAGGAAACCTGCTTAACTTTTGTAAGTTAGCTGTAAGGAATGAGCCTGCCAAATTTCAGCCTTTTTACCACACAGGAAGTTGGAGAATTAGTGATAAGTGAGTGAGTGAGGAGGAGTGAGGGCTTTGCCTTTTTATTATTATAGAAAAAACAGGGTGAGACAGAAAGGAGGACGCTTTTTACAAAATCACAAAATTGTTAATTTGTTCTACAAAGAAATTTATTGAAAGATTTGATTTCATATTGAAATAGCATTTGACAACTTGTGGGGATGGAAATGCAGGTCTAAATGCAAATACCCAACAACGAACTGAGGCTAAGGTAAGAAGAATGCCCGAGCAGATCGACTTGACTGCGCAGCAGGGCTAGCCATACGCCCACATTTCAGGGATTCGCGTCGTGCAACCCCGGGGGCGGTCTTTTGTTCATTAGTGTACCTTTATGTACGGGTGCTTTAACCCAACGAGGATAGGTTAGAGTATTACTAACAGTTTTATTTCTGTGATATTGAAATGGAATGAAACTCACGCTAACGCGTAATAGATTGGTTGTTTTTGAAAACCAGTCGAGTAAAACGCGTTGTCCTATCGTCCACGGGTCCATGGCTTCACAAAAGAAAAAAAAAATGCTAAGACTTTGGAACCTAATACCACTTAAACCAAGACACCCGTCACTCCACCTAGTGGTGAGTTCTACCCATTTCAAAGACGTCCGCCCTGGCCTCACCTGACAAGAAAGTAAAAACTGAAACATGAGTCTGGTGAAGACCCCTTCAAACCTGACCCCGCAGTTTGAGCAGTTTGCTCAGCAATAGGGCTAAAGGACCTGTGGACAGGTCAGACGCCTCATGGAGAGCTTCAGGAATTGCTTGTCTGCAGCAATTGCAAATTCTAAGATTATGCAACAAACTATGAGGTTAAGGCTCCATCATTTCCCCAGGCCTTTTTAAATTTTGTGTTATTATTTAAAAATTTGTTGAACCAAAACTTTAACACAAAGTCTGATTTTTGTTAAATATGGAAAAAAAGATGAATGCCCATTACTTTGTCAGTTTCAGTTATTTTCAGAGAAATTTTGGCATTCTTCTTTTTTCAGGGAAGGGTATCAACACATTTGTCCATGTCTGTACTTACTAGGAAAAGGTAGTTTATAAAATCAAAACAGTTCATTGTTCATTTCCACCACTGATTTTCTGTGTCAGTCAGAGATCACATTGTAGGTATGTAAACTAAATTTTATATTAAAGTCTTATAAATGTTTTGGGATCAGTCTTACAATAGAAGGGCACTATAGTACATCAAAATGTTTGACTCTCAACCTCTAAGTCCTTGTGTGCCCACAGAACGCTCACCGTCCTCTCAAGGTTTATAGTGTAAAATTAGGAAATGTGACCAGTATTGGAATTGAAGCACAACAGAAAAGTATTACAAAAACTCAAAACTCTTGAGGTTCAGTCCTCACCATGCTTTTTCATTATAATATTGACTAAGTGACGGTATCCATTCACTGTTTCATTTTTTTTTCCTAACAGAATTCCACTGTTTCCTGATCTCCCCAGTGACTGTAAAACTGTGGGGGATAAAGACTCAACTACAACCTGGTAAGAAGAGAAACCTGACACTGATTGTTTCAAATGTCTGTTAACTAAGAAAATCACTCCAAAAAGAAAATATCTAGTCATGTTAGACGTTTTTAGTCTTCCTTTGTTTAGTATAACTTTTCTTCTTTGCAGTAAAAAGAAGTAAAGTCGAGGCACACTCACAAATTAACTGGTGTATGGATGGTGGTGATTCTCCAGAAATAAAAACATTATTTTCTGCTTTCAAATTCTAAAGGCTTTCTGCTTCTTGTTCCAGGATGCTGCTTGGTACCGGGATTCCTGGGGACAGCAAAGGTCCATATGGTTGTAATGTGGTAGGAACTGATGAAGGACAGACTGGGAAAGAGGAGGGTGTCTTTGCTAATGCAAGATAAAGTTCACGTAAGATGCCAGGAATTTAGGATTCTCAAAACATGCAAATCTCTCTAACTTCACACTTTAGACATCAACAGTGGACCAGTTTAGCACAGAAATAATCAAAAACCTCCAGTCCCTCAGTCATACCAGGTGACCAGGTGAGATAAGGGAATAATATGTCTGCAAATATTCAGTCCCACTTTCTGTTACTTCAGCTCACCCCTAACTTTTAGACTTATGTACAGAGTCCTGCAATATATGCTGATATTTTCATATGGTTTCAAATCAGATTTGAATCTTTAAATTTGGTCTGGTCCTTGCATCAGGGTGGCTTCACTGGGAGTGGAAACCTTTGAAACATCTTTTAGATGCCCAAATGACATTTACTCCCCCTACATGGATCCTGGTCACTGCCCCTACGCTTTCACCAATGGGTTGTCGAGGATGCCAGGCCACGACAAAAGCCGGGATGCCTTAAAGGGCCGGAGGTGGTGTGTGCCCATCTGGGATCACGTGGTTGCCGCCTTCCTGGTTGCTTTGGGGCCACAGGTTCAGGGGAAGCCCCCCCAGGGCCCTGGTCGCCAGAGGGCCCCAATGCCTTGGGACTTGTGGGCCTCAGACTTCCACTAGGAAGTGCTGGGGAAGAATTAGACGGACACCTGAGAGCTGCGGAGAAAGCCGGTACTTCCCCCATGCTGGTGCGGCAAGAGGGAATGCAGGGAACCACCTGGAGCTCCCGGGGCCGGGAGTGTGGTAAAGGGCCATCTCCTTTATTCAGGGGTGGAGTCTGGAAGAAGGACAAGGCACAGAGGTGTGTGGAGGCGTCCAAGAAAGGCATTGTGAGGCCAGGACTGGTTGGGTTTGACTGGTCTGAGGACCATTATTATTGTAAAAGTGTATATAATAAAAAGGGGTGGTGATTTACAACAGTCCGCCTGTCTGTGTCCGGGGCGCTCCACAGGGGCCGAGATTTTAAGCCTTCCACAGACCTTGTAACACAACATCGCTTTGATGGATGCAGCGGTGTTTCTAGCATGAAAATTTAGTAAATCACCATTGAAAGAGAGATGTTGTCAGAAGGAGTATGGCCATCCAAGAAGTTACTGTAAAAGAGAAAAGCAACTTTGCTATTCAGTTGTTACATTTTAATAATTCATATATCTCCATTAGTTACAAGGGGTATGTCAGGGAAAGGGCAGAGAGAGTGAGAGGAGGAGATAATCAAGCACTTAAAGAGGAGAACATAAGGGAGCCCCTAGTTGGGAGATTCACCCTTTGGGGCTCCGGTCACTAGCTTTTGGCGATTGTAATATATGTTGATATTTTCAATGGTTTCAAATCAGAGAATTCTTAAAATTGGTCCTTGGTCACGCCATGTCATGGGGGGCCTGGAGTTGACTTCACTGGGAATATGGAGACCTTGGTGGGGTTTCCATATTGTGACATTTACCCACTAACGATTCTAATAAATTTCACATGGGACCTGGACACTGCTCCTTTAGGTTTGTATCAATGGTTACCCACCATCCCTCTAAATCCATTGCCTTGGCCATGGCTTAGTAAAGATCTGTGCTTGGGGCTGCTTAGGGGGTTGTGGAAAGTGAGTGCAGATGGTGGTCTCTGACCCAAAGTGAGTGTTGTGAAGTGGAGTTGCTGTTTGCACAAAATACAGGAGGTTGCAGCAGGAAAAAGGGAGGCTGACAGAAGGGGCTGTGGAGGGAGCAAAAAGGAGGTTGGCCAGGAAAATGATGGCCCCAGAAACCTCTCCATGATGGAGTCAGTAAAGACACTGCGTTTTACAAAAGTATTAGGTTTTCAGCTCCAGTGATAAAATATCCCCTTCTAATAATGCAAATGATTTTATAAATGAAAATGTTTCAAATAGTGCCATAGAGTACAACCACCAAAGATATGATAAGGTAAGACTAAAAGATATGTCAACATGAACATCAAATACACAGCACAGAAAGTTTAAAGAAACACACATGAATAGTCATACATTTCCATTTGTTTCAAAGGATAAAGGCAAAAAGTATTTCAATACAGTAAATAACTGGTGATTCATGACAATGACAACTAGTCCAAAACACCGAGAAGTGCAAGTGCATGCATCATGTAAAAGGTGCCAATGGGTCACTTTTAAAGGGCTCTGACCCTCAAGCTCCAAGGAAGAACTAAAAATTCAGGCTGCTCAGGTGCACACCACAGTAGGGGAAGGTGAGAACACTGGCTGTAGGGTTCAAAACCGACAACCACCCCAAAAACAGGCAAGTGAGGCCAGGCACAAAGGAAACGTATATAGTTTAAAATAAATAGATACAAATCCATTGGGCATCAAAGGCAAATCTACCACTTGTTTAATTTTTGCACAACAACATGTACGGGACATGGGGATGGCAGATGTCGCCTTGCCTGATGAGGGCAGAGAGACTAGTGGGTGGATGAACGCTTAAAGTTCGGGGAATTGTAGAATCTCAGGTTTTTAGGATTTGTCAGAACTGCCAGACTAGTTAATTGGACAATCAGCAAACTAGACAGGCTGACTCATCTGTTCCACTTTGCATCTCAAAATTATTTGGCTGCAGAAAAACAACAGTGATGGGCTCTATTTCGAACCTTAAAAGCATATCCCTTTTCAATGAAGAAAGAAGCGTGGTCCATTAGCAGCAGGTAATGGTTACTTTTCACAGATGTCTGGGGTTCTTACCCGGCCGGATGCTAAGGACCGAAGGTGGCATTAATAGCTTCCGGCCACGAGGGGACAACCTCCCGGGCTAAAGAGACCACGGAGAGGAACGGACTTTCCAACCCATTGGGACCGTCTACCGCCAGGGTTCACCTTAAGCCCTCAGGGAACCCGGGAAAGTAACTTCCGCCACACTCGGCAAGATGGCGGGAAAAACCTGCCAGGACGCCCGGAGTGCTTCCGCCACACCAAGAAGGGACGCCATCAGCCACCTGGAGCACATCCGGCGGAATATGGCCGCCCCCTTTAGTCGGGAGCTTTAGTCAGGGGGGGAGCAGGACGAAGTCCCAGGAGGAAAAAAAGGCCAAGACTGTGATAGAGAAAGATTTATTGTGGTGATAATTGCTGTGCTTGTGTGGTGTTCCGACTTAAATCCTGTGTTTATTTGGGAGAAATAAACGTGTCTTTTTATAAAGATGTGGTCTCTGACTGGGTCCGGCAAGTCTCACATTACTAAATAAAAAGTGTTTGAATGAAAGCATTTTAGCCTGTAGCCTCCTAGGTTCTGAGTGGACACCCCTAATGTACAGTGAGATGTCCTTTAGGTGTCTGCATGGGGTTTCTCCGGTATTCTTTCCACTAATTTTCCAAAGATTCAAAAGTTTAGGTGTAAAAAATTTTCTCCTTCTGAGCAGATCCCGGAGAAGCCACTAATTCTTGCATCCAGTTCCCCCCAGAGACTACGCCTACAACCAGGCTCTGACATCACTTCTGGCAGCACAGAGACATGCCTCCGAATTGTTGAATTTGTAATTTAAACTGGGAGCAGAGGGATAAATCAAGGAAAACATGTTTGTCCCAAACATCATGGGGGACTAAATTATTAGCATAGCGTAGGACAATTAGTATAGAAAACTGTATTTTTAAAAATTTGGGAATTTACATGTATAAAAGTATTACAGTATAAGCACATGAGACAAGTAGATTTAATATTTCACAAAGCATTGGGTGTAAGAGTTGAATTAAAAGGTTATGTTATATTATTATTTTGTGTGAAAAACCCCAAATAGTTCATAAGCCAAAAAAGAGCTGAAGAATGAGCCCCGCTTAGAGAAGGAATGAACCCTTTATTGTAAATAAAAAGTGGCAAGGCCATTAGAAGGGAGTAAAGATAGGCCTTGTCAACAGAAATAATGGACAGAGAGGGGTTTGACACCCCTTAACTAAGAATTATTGGGGAAACAATTAGAGGCAGGACTAGAGCAATGGAAGAGAAGTCGATGAGGAAGAATAATGGCTTTTTTGGTGGAATTGTAGTAAACCTAAAGGTGCCCATTGCTGGCGGCTAATTTTCCATCTGAGATGAGTCTGTGTGTCGCCATACACAAAGCATAGGTTCACAAAACCTTTTGGGTCAGAGCACAAAGAGTGATTCGATAGCGCCTCCTTGGGTGAACTATACTATACTATATATTGAAAACAAGGACAGATTTTTAAAATTATTTTTTTGAAGATATTAACAAAAAATTGTTGTATAAGTATGATAAAAATGTCCATCCATCCATCCATCCATTATCCAACCGCTACATCTTAAATCCACAAGGTCACGGGGGCTGTTGATAATCCCAGCCAAAACAGGGTGCAAGGGGAGAAAACAACCCTGGGGAGGGTCCAGCCCACAGCAGGGGCATGCACACACAACACACCAAGACAACTAGGGACAATTGAATGCCATGCAATAACCGCATGTCTTTAGACTTAAAAAATATATATTATTAAAAATGACAATAATATTATTAGTGAGAGAGTTGAGTTTGGTGTGATGACACTAATTTTAATGATGTTTGATGCAATTTTGTCACGACAATCTTAAATCACCAAACCCACTATTGACAATCTGTTTCTTCTTGTTAATAGATTGTTGACCATGCTGAACCTCTTGAGCTAAATATGATGATAGGAGATCTGTAGATCATCTAATTCAGGTTGCCATCAGGAAAGAGTGTTTCTTCCACTAGAGGCTAGAGATAAAAGAAAGAACGAAAATTTGAAAGTCTCAAAAATGATAGTAAAGATCGATCAGCACAAAAAAAACAGAAAAATTTACTCTATGAAAAAAGAACAGTGAAAAGAGATTGAATATATTGTTCAGATTTAAACTTTAAGTCGGGGACTTGTAGATCGCCTAATTCATGTTGCTCCAGGGAAAATAAGTAGGTTTCCTTCCAATGAAGAGGCCATTCCAGGAAGTAAAAGATTTGTTATTTGGTGAAAGAGAAACTCGACACGCGAAAATGGGAGACGCGAACGTTTGGTGAGTACAAGGCCAGGGGATTTTGAGGAGGAAAAAGAAAAAAGTCCCTAGTTTTTTAAGTAGGTCCACGTAGGTTTTCTTTGAAGTGACTAAGGTACCGAACTGTAATGAAGATGCACTGTTCTGAAGGAATTCCAACAATCTTATTGATAAATAGGTTCTACGTATTTATAGTAGTGTTCAATGAACCTGTCAAAACATGCAAGATTCAGTCCTCTGCACGCATGTATTTCTAAGGACTTGTATGTTCTGAGAAATGATGACTGTAAAATAAATATAATGTACCAATACCTTTCTATTTAAAACTTTTTTAAAGACATTTAGAATAATTGGTGAAGCATACGATGATTTTAGTATTAATCAAACTTTCAGCGTGGTCTTGCAAGTATTGCCTAGGCAGCAGCTGGTCCTCAACGCCCTTTTTATGTCTTGACCAGAAATGCCCCTTAGATTTCTCAGCACCCACTGGTGGGGTACCCCCCTTTGGAAAACCCTTTGAAAAGCCTAATTCTGCTATCTGTCCCGAAGTCTCCGAGTGCCCTTTTGGGGGTGAGGGGACCCCTGCCGTGTCAGCCTGTTCAACAGTAGTAGGATACAAGCATACTACAAAGACAGTAAGAAATAAAAAATGCAGAAATGCTTGAGGACTGACAATAAAATGCAATAAATCAAATGCAGCTCATGCTTGAAGGCTTTCTGGTTTTACGACAACTGCTGTGTTTTCATGTCCCATTAAACAGCCTCTTTCAAAGGAAATTTAGTTGATCAGACATCTGCTAGTAAGAACCTAATATTTTTCCTATACCAAGTGACATTATCACCAGTGAGACTCAGCCCAGACTAAAACAGCTCAGGTGAAGTTTAAAGGAGGAGTTTGTATCTTCAGTAGAGTTATTCCTTCCCAAACATGGGATATATGCATTTGCTATATTAAACTGTGTTCTAAAATTAAGTGTTTCTATAATTGAAAAAATCTTCATGTACTGGTGCATTATAATGGGGCAATAGAGGAAAAAAAACCAAAACTTTTGAATGAAGTGGCAAAAGTTTTGATGGTGACAAAAAGGGATCTGGAAATAATTGTTTTATCACATATTTCCCGGTGCTATTTTTTCTCCTTTTAAGGATAAAAATTTTTTGTTTGCTTGGTGAGTTCTCAAAAATATGGAAGTAAATCAAAACAGAACTAACCATGTAGCATGAACAGTTTATCGTGATCTGGTTCTTTCAAAATGAAATCCCTTGTGGGAGATGAAAGATTATTGAGGAAGAAGACAAACTCTCAGATGACTGTATAGGTCTTCTTTAAAAAGTCCGAACTCATAATATCGGTGTTTTTTGTTCAAAATGACAAGTTGTGAACTAGAGGGCAATGTTTCTCTCAAAGGAAAGAGGCCAATATTTACTAAAAAAATTCAATCTATGTAATCATTGTCAAAATAATAATAGATGATAGATAGATAGATGATAAGGATAGATAGATAGATAGATAGATAGATAGATGGAAAGGACCTAGAAGATAGATAGATAGATAGATAGATGATAGATAGATAGATAGATATGTAAGGCACCATAGATAGATAGATAGATAGATAGATAGATAGATATGTAACAATTATAGATAGAAGATGGGTAGATAGATAGATAGAAGATGAAGATAGATAAAAGATAGATGATAGATAGATAGATGTGAAAGGCATATATGAAGATACTGTAGATAGATAGATAGATAGATAGATAGATAGATAAATGATAGATAGATAAGGAT